>NW_026126105.1:0-227459 GCF_943737965.1 Phodopus roborovskii
CTCTTTTTGTGCAAACACCAAGCTGTTGTTATTACTGTTACTTTATATTAGTGGCAAAAATCAGTGATTGTGATGACTCTGGAAGTTCCATTATTCTACAGGGTTGTTTTGGCTCTCCTGGGCATTTTGCTTTTCCTTATAAAGGTAAATATTATTCAGTCAAGGTCTGTGAAGAATTGTGCTGGGATTTTGCATTGAAATTATAGGTTGCTTTCAATATTATTCCCATATACATTGATCATACATTTCCATGAGCATGGGAGACCTTCCCATTTTCTGATATCGTCTTTAAATTTTTCCTTCAAAGACTGCCTTCTTGTAAAATTCAGGCAGGACTTCCATTCCTGAAATGATAAAGACAGGATGGGGAATACACAGGATTATAGGTGGGAGTGAAGATGATAAAAGGATGGAGGAGAAGATGTGGTTGATATAAAAATTAATTAATTAATGAAAAGAAGAAAATTATGCTTAATATTGTAAAAAGAAAAGAATTTAGTATTTGTGGAAGTAAGACTAATAACATTAGGGCTGCAGAGATGGCTCATCAGTAAAGAGCACTGGTTGTTCTTCCAAAGGACTCAGGTTTGATTTCCAGCACCCATATGAAGATTCACAACTAATTCCATCCCAGATCTGATGCCTTCTTATGGCCACTGGTGCCATAGCAGGTTGGTCTCATGTTGATAAGCAGAATTATGGTGGAGAAATGGGAGAGAAGGAGAAGCAGAATGGTTCACATGCTGTGGAAAAAAAGTAGAACGGAAAAAAAATGAAGGTAGTGAGAAGGCTGATGTGGGAGCCAGCTTGTCTGCATCATGCTGCATCCAAGAGCCATGCTTTGTTTGGCCCACGGTCCTACCACAGGCAGGTTCTGTATGGATATCCATGACACACATTGCCACCAAAGTCCACAATGATGCCCGGTGTCTGGTTTGACATCTATGGCCATGTAGGTGTCCATAGGCCACAACAGGAGCCATATTGATCTGGGTGTCCTGTTCTGCCACCTGGTGTCATTCAGGCCTGAGCTGCTATTGAGGACTATGTCTGGGTACATGGCCCTATTGCAGCCAGGATCTGTGTTGATGTCTGAAACTTATGTTGCAATTGAAGGCCATGCAGACATCTGAAGATCTGGGGCTGTGTTAGTATCAGAGGGCCATGCTATTGCTAGGGCCATGCCGATCTAAGTGGCCTGCACTGCCACCTAGGGCAATGGTGACATCCAGATCTGGCTGCTGCTGAGGACTATGTCTGCATCCATGGTCCTACAATGGCTGGGGTCTGTGTCAAAGTCTGAGGCCCATGTTGACACCAGAAGTCACACAGAAACTCAGAGTGGAACTGCAACCTGTGACCTTGTTGGCATCTGGGGGCTATACCACTGCCTGATCTGAGTGGTCAGTGTTACAAGCACCCTTTCTCTCCAGCCTAGTCCCACAGCCATGTCAGCCCCAAATAAACACACAAAGACTTATATTAATTATAAACTGTTGGTCAGTGGCTTGGGCTTCTTATTGACTAACTCTGTCTTATTATTAACTCATAACTGCTAATCTAAGTATTTCTACAGGGTCTTATCTTACCAAAGAATGCCTGATTCACATCTTCTCTTCCCAGGCTCCCACTGAGACTCCTTTCTTCCTACACTTTACATAATTCTCCTTATCTGGTGGCCCTGCCTATTTTTCCTGCCTGGTCACTAGCCAATCAGGGTTTTATTCATCAACCCACAAGAGAAACATACAGAAGGGAAACCCCCATCAGGCCAGTGCTTCCACCCAGAGCCAGGATGTCTGGCAGGCCCTGAGCTACTGCTAAGGCCCATGTCTGGGTCCTTGGTCCAGCTGTAGCTGAAGTCTGTGTTGATGTCTATGACCTGTGCCACCTCATGGGGCCATAGGAAACATGTATGATGGTCCTTCTCTGGTCCTAGGAAAGCTGGTCCTGACTCTCCCTTGGACACTGCAACAAGAAAGCTGTCCCCAACCCTCACAGTAGAACTGCCCTCTCATCCTCCTGTCCTGGGGAGGGATGGCCCCACCTTCACCACAGGCATGGGATGATCCTGATGGCATGGGCATAAGGCTCTATCCCCTAGCCTGAGGCAGGCAGCCCAGAATGACCAGTTCAACTATCACCCAGGCCCACAGCTGGGCTTTGGCCTACCCTAACATCTACCCCTTCGAGGACCTGCTAGAGCATATAAAGGGATTGGTCCTGTGGAACAATACCAGCAGGAGGATCTCCATGACTCAGGCGGCCAGGGATACCCCAGAGTTTTGGTGAGGATCCAGCAATGATAGTGTGCCAGAAACCAGAGGCCTTAAACCAGACCAATGACTCATTGCAATGGACATCTGGTAGTAAAACTAATTGAACAAAGGGGTATACTATATGACACAATGTGGCTCCCAATGCCACCAGGACGAATGAAGTAATGTTGGAGAGGTGGGAAAGATGGAGGACAGAAGAGGTGTTTGGTTGTTGCTGTTGTTATTTGGTTGGTTTGTTTTGCTCTTATTTTGCTTGTTTGTTTGCTTGCTTGCTTGTTTTTGCTTTGTTTTGATTTTATTTTCTTTTGGGGAGGGTGCTGCAGGGATGAGAAGAGGATAGGGGGAGACCAGGAGGCAAGGAGATTTAGGATGCATGATGTGAAATTCCCATAGATTTAGTATTCTGCAGAGATTTAGTAATCATGCTGATTGATCTGTGCTATGATTTTCATATTTTGTAAAGTAGAACTTCATAGAGATTGTAGGAAATAAATGGCATTACTCATGTAAATAATTTAGTAACATTTGAACAAATTTATATTTCTATCATCTTTGCTTAAGGTTTCTTACAAGGTTTATATATGTAAATTTCCAGACAGAAAGTGTTCAATAAAGTAAGAAATTTTTCTTTTCATTTCCTGTTGTTGTAATAAGAATAAATCCTCATGAATCATTATGAATAAACACTGAATATTAGTTATGAGTATGTTTTACCTTTTATTGTTTAATTAGCTATAGTAAATGAGGTAAAAATAATTTTATTTTATAGTAAAGAAATATAATTAAGAAGTAATATATATGCCAATATTACATTATTACCAGTATCTCCATTTTTAACAATTTTTTATGTGTATGAGTACTTTCCTGCATTCATGTTTGTGCAGCAGGTGTGTGCCTGGTGTCTGAAGAGGACATAAGAGGGTACTGAATCCCCTGAAACTGGAATTACAAGCTGTTATGAGACACCATGTGGTTACAACAAACCAAACCTTGAACTTCTGCAAGAGTAGACAGTGCTCTTAACCCCTGAATCATCTCTCTAGCCCCAGTATCTTGCTTTTTTAAGTTTTATCAACACACAATTGCATATGGTGAATACAATGATGTTTTTATGCATATATACATTGGAAAATGGTCAAATCAGCTTAACTATAGTAGCCATCATCCTAAACATTTATCTTATTTTTGTGGCAAGAATATTAAAATGCTCTCTTGCAGTTGTTTTGAAACATGGACTGCTGTAATATAGTCATCCTATTGTGTAATAATAACACTAGAACATGTTACCCCATCTCACTAGAACTTTTGACTTGTTGACCAACTTCTCATTCACTTTTTTTGTGCTTTCTGTAACCTCTGATAACCATCTTTACCTCTACTCCCACCAGATCAAATTTGATATTTCACATAAGTGAGGTTATGAATGTATGTCTTACTTAATCTAATGTCCTCTATATTCATGCATGCTTTCACAAATGGCATTCTGTCTTCATTTAAAATCGAATAGTATTATGTATATCTGCCACATTTTTTTCCCACTAACGATGATTCAATATTGTGGGTATCATGGATAAAGCAGTAGTGAATGTGTGATTGCAAATGTGTCTTGGACATACTGATCTCATTCCTTTGGCTATATTCCCAGTAGGAAGACTGCTGAATCATATGGGTTCTACTTTTAATTTTTTAGAATTTCTATGCTGCTTTCCATAATGGCTGTACTAATTTACATTTTTATTTATATTGTGCAAACATTCCCTTCTCTCCACAGTCTGGTCATCACGTGTCTTTTTATCTTCTTAATAATGACCATTGTAGCTGTTATGAGGGGGTATCTACGTCTCACTTTAGTGTTAAATTGCATTTACCTAATTGTTAATAATGTTGGGCGTTTGCTGCACGTGCCAATCAGCCATTTGCATTTCTTCTTTGGAGAAATGGTCAGTCATTCAAATCACTGGCACATTTTTTATTCAAGCTAATTGTGTGTCTGTTATTAAGTTGTAACATTCCTTATGTAATTAGAACACTAACACAATCAGATACATGGTTTGTAAATATTTCCCTCATTTCATAGATTGCCTTTTCATGGTGCTGAATTTTTATTTGGCATGTAAATGTGTTTTAATTTGATATAGTCCTACTTGTTTAATTTTGCTTTTGTTGCCTAAGCCCCAGAATCGTTGTTAAGGCAAACATTAATAGGTTTTTCCTGTTTGCTTTCTTTTCATGATTTTACAGTTTCAGGTTTTATCTGTAAGAATTCAGTCAATTTTGTGTTGGCCTTTGTGTATGATAATAAGGTAAAGGTCAAATTTCATTTTTAAATACAGGTTTTCAGTTTTCCCCCAAACTGGTTTATTTATTAAAGAGAGCATTCTTTTCACATTATATATCTGTGACATCTTGTCAATAATCACCTGTTTATCAGTCTTGGTTATTATGAACAATATAATAGTCTCCACTTTTCCAATCCATGGCCATGAATATTCTTACCATTTTTTGGTTTTTTTCTTTGTTTCCAGAACTTTTTTTTTAAGAATGCATGCTTTTAACTTCCTTAGGAGAGTTCATATTTATTGTATTCTTTGCGTTTTAAATTTTTGTACTTATTTTACTTTTTTCCATGTTTTTACTATTTCTTACAAAGTAGCAGTTTCCTTAGTACACACTTAGTTTTTGCTGACCTTCTCCCCAATTCCCTTCTTAATCCCCACTTAAACCTTTGACTTCCCCTTTCACTTTCATACCACATATATATGCTCTATTACAGTTAAATTTGTTTTGTGTCTATATAGACAAATCATCTTTATTTTACTAGCCTTTGATTAATTTTCCACTCCTGCTTTCAACATCAACATGTTTTGAGTTAGATTTTTGTTACAAATCCTGTTTGTCTGGTACAACCATGATGGAAATCCTTGTGTACGGTCCTCAAAAACCTAGAACTAGAACTCCAATTCAACTCAGCTATGCCATTCTTGAGCCTTATATTCTCTTATGGAAATACTTGTTCAACCATGCTCATCACCATTCTATACACGGTAACTAGGAAATGGACAGACTAGATGTTTACCAGCTGATGATTGGGATGAATGGTGGATAGTGAAAATGTGGTACAGAAACAAAATGGAATTTTGTTCAGCAGAAATAAGTTGTAAAGAAAAATGAAATTATTAAATTGGCAGGTAAATGGATAGAACTAGAATGATCATTATGAGTGAAGTAACCCAGACCCAGAAAGACAATGCTATATGCTTTCACTCATATGTTGGTCCTAACTTCAAATCTTTAGATTTACATGTTTAACCTGGAATACCTATAGTAAGGAAACTATAAAAGGACCATTGGGATGGGGGTTGCTTTTAGGGATGGGGGTTAGAAGAGCAAAGATAATATTAAAACAAAGAAAGGAAATTTTTAATTAATTTATTTGAGTCAGGGTCTCACTATGTAGCCTTCTTGGGCTTGAAACTCACTATGTAGTTCAGGCTGGTTTTAACCTCCCAGAGATCCAATCTATCTCCAGAGTGCTGTATTAAAGGTGTGGTCAACCATGTCCAGCCATAGAAGGATAAATTTGAAGGTGAAAAGTCTAAGCAGGAATGGGGGCTAGGATGGGGAGGCAATGGAAGAGGGAAAGAGATCTCACCAAAACTAGGTATGTAAAAAACAAAACACATGGGAAACTTACTACTTTGTAAAACAATTTAAAATATGTGTTAAAATAAACACACGGTGCTGGAGAGGTGGCTCAGCAGTTATGAGCACTTATTGCTCTTGTAGAAGACCTAGGTTTGGCTTCCAACATCCATATCTAGTGGCTCACAATCATCTGTAACTCCACTTCCAGGAGTTATTATACCCTCATCTGATTTCCAAGAGCACCAGGTATGCACCAGGCAAAAATATCATACACCTAAAACAAAATAAATAATAAATCTAAAGTATTTTAAGGAGTGCATTAGAAGGCTGATACACTGAGAGCCTGGATAATATTGCTCCTAAAAGCCAAGAGCTCCTAAACAAAAAGTTTGAGACATCTTTGTGAGTTGTTGATCACTAAGAGGCACTAAGACCAATGCATGCTCTTGCCACTATTCTTAGTTCTCTATCAAAACTAGCTGTTAGTGCCTTACTGTTGAAGGTACCACACATTTTGATTTCTAGGTATAGAAAAATTAATATGGAATTGAGCTGGAAGCTCCAATAGTGCCACAAAATGCATTATAAGCTGCTAGTTGAGGAAAGGAATAAATGAGGTACCCATTTGTGAACCTACAATCTATCATATCAACTTCTTAGGCAGTATATATTCACCTGTGCAATAATGGCACAACTGTTATGACAGTTATCAACTGCTCTCTGATTAGATTTTAAGCCTACTAAGAGGAATTCATACATGATTTTGTCAACCTGGTCAAAGACACAAGGCTTACATCTAAGGGCAAACTATTGTTATTTAAATTGTCATGGTGCCAAGATGACTTCTAAATAATTATGTTTGTACCAATAGGCAAATGCATACTCAAAAGTTTAATCAGAGAAGCCTCTCTTTGTAATGAATTGTGGTGAATACAAACATGCATGGCTTCTCAAGCTGTTGAGAATAAGCAATGAGTGAGTGCTTAGCCCTAAACATGATATTTATACCACTACCTCTAAGGCTCAGGGAACTTTGGAAAAGATGGGGTACAAAGAATGGAAAGAGCCAGAAAATAAGTATAAGTACTGTGAAAGCCTAACTTCTGGCACAGCAGAGCCAATGCACTTGTGACCCCACATCAGCTGTGACTGCCTGCACCAGGTCTACTAGGCCCAATGTAAGACATGGATTGGGCAGGGGATCACAGGGCCGTACTCTTCCCTGCTAAAATATTGGCTACTGATGAATTCTGGGAGTGAGACAATCATTGTCTTCAAGTTGTATACCCACAGAAAGCTCCAATAGATAGTTCCAAACAAATGGTCATGTAGTTAAACTCAATGAATCTAGAACAGGCAGTGGGGCAGGGAGGACATGAATATTGAAAAAGAATTGTAGGAGGGAGAGGGGTATTGATAGTGGTGAGAGAGAGATTAGAACACTTGGGACAGTAATCAGAATACACTTTACACAGGTATGGAATCATCTAAAACAAATTCAATAAAAAGAGAAAGATCTTGTTTTGTGATCTTTGACTTTTAATTAGAACGTTCATTGCCCTTTCATTCTAATTCAATTGCTGGTAAAGTCGTGTTTAAATCTCCCGTATCATTTTGTGGATTTTGTTTTGTCCCACCTGGTGTAGAGTACTAAATTGCAGTTGAATGAAAGGTTAGCTCTCTTTGAATTTCACATAACTATTAAATACCTCCAACAGTGAAGGGTTCAGGTTACACAGGTCTAGCAAACTTTCCCCTTTTGGGCCTCTCTTTTGTCTCCTGCTTTCAATTCCTTGGTCCGTGGTGGAAGCTTTTTTGTTAATGTAATTCTCTCTGTCTTTTCAATATTATGGCTAAGCTTTATTGGCAGATGAGCATATTTTCCTATGTAACTGGAGAAATAATATAATTTAGCCTGTCAAAGCTGGTCTCAAACTTATTGTTTTACTAAACCCTTCTTAAAGTAATAACCTACATTGTTCTGTCTCACCAGTAGAATGCTCCAGAAGGAACATGAAATTAAAACACCATTTCTAATACTTTAAAATTATTATCAGAATTACTAATTTTTTAATTTATAGTTGTTTTTTTAAAAGAAGTACTTCAGGCCATTTAAAATCTGTTGTGGGTATATGTATCTTCATATAATTTTTAGACTTTGTAATTTTAAAAATAATCATCATGTTTAGGTTTCAGTACAATTCAGTTAAGTTATCCTTTATGTATTTTGTCTTTATTTTAAGGAAATCTTAATTTGAAAATTAAATTTGATGATTGCCTCAAAAATCTGTTAACATATTTGTTGTTTCCATACACTATGCTTTGAAGATTGAACACTGGAAGAATTTGTCCTTTACCTTTTTAATTCCTTTGCCAAAATTTGTTAGAGATCTTGCTGTGGTACTCATTCTTACTCTTGGACTTGAGCCATCCTCCGACTGAGCCCCTCTAGATGTTAGAACTACAGGGGAGTATTATAACAGGTTCTTTTTTCATTTTTTATTTAAATTAGAAACAATCCTGTTTTACATGTCAGTCCCAGTTTCTTCTCCCTCCCTTTCTCCCCTGTCCCCCACCAACCTTCTATCCCATTCCCATTTGGCTCCCCAGGGAGGGTGAGGCCTTCCATGCGGAGTCTTCAAAGTCTGTCACATCTATGTGGAATGGGCTCCCAAAGTCCATTCGTATACTAGGGATAAATACTGATCCACTGTCAGAAGCCCCATAGGTTGCCACATTCGAGGGTCTGGGTCAGTCCTATGCTGGTTTCCCATCTATCAGTCTGGGGTCCATGAGCTCCCCCTTATTCAGGTCAGCTGTTTCTATGTGTTTCTCCAGCCTGGTCTTGACCCCTTTGCTCATCACTCCTCCCTTTCTGCAACTGGATTACTGGAGTTTGGCTCAGTGTTTAGCTGTGGGTGTCTGCTTCTACTTCCATCAGCTACTGGATGAGAGCTTTAGGATGGCACATAAGGTAGCCATCCATCTCATTATCAGGGAAGGGCATTTAAGGTAGCTATTACACTATTGCTTAGATTGTTGGTTGGGGTCATCCTTGTAGATCTCTGGACATTTCCCTAATGCCAGATTTCTCTTTAAATCTATAATGGCTCCATAGTATCTCTTTTCTTGCTCTCCTCTAGTCTTCCCCTGACTCAATCTTCCTGCTCACTCAAGTCCTCCTCTCACCTCCTCTTCTCCAATTCTCTTTTTCCTAACTCCCCCTCCCACCCACGTGCTCCCAATTTGCTCAGGGGATCTTTCCCTTTCTGTGGGGGACCATGTATGTCTCTTATGTCTCTCTTAGGGTCCTCCTTGCTTCCTAGCTTCTCTGGTGGTGTGGTTTGCAGGCTGGTAATCCTTTGCTCCATGTCTAACACCCATATATGAATGTGTATATACTATGTTTGTCTTTTTGTGACTGGGTTACCTCACTCTGTATAGTTTCTTCTAGTTCCATCCATTTGCCTGCAAATTTCAAGATTCCATTGGTTTTGTTTGTTTTTTTTTCCCCACTGAGTAGTACTCCATTGTGTAACTGTACCACATTTTCTTTATCCATTCTTCAGTTGAGGGGCAACTAGGTTGCTTCCAGGTTCTGACTATTAACTAATGTTGCTATGAACATAGTTGAACAGATGTCCTTGTTGAATGAATGTGCATCTTTTGGGTATTTTCCTAAGAGTAGAATTGCTGGATCTTTTGTTAGACTGATTCCCATTTTCCTGAGGAACCGCCATACTTATTTCCAAAGTGGCTGTTCGAGTTTGTACTCCCATCAGCAGTGGAGGAGTATAACAGCCAGTTTTGCTACCATTTTCCCTGTTTAAATTTATTCACACACTTTTCCTAGCATTTTTTCAATCCATACATCCTTATTGCTCTTATATTATTGCTTAAAACTTTGAGGGGAAAAGTTGAGAACCATAGTAAATGATTCATGAATTGAAGGTCAGAGATACAAATAGCCCAGTATTAATTGAAACTATCTCTTGCTATAAAGGACAGAGATGCTTATCTTGCTCTGGGTTGCTGATGATTGTTCATGTCTTTCTGCTGGCTAGTTATCACTCTTCTGCCTTCCCAGTAATGTCACAATGAGTTTTTAATTTTACACATTCGTTCAAGCTGAATGTCTTCACTCATTAGTTCCTATTTTTACTTTAATTTTTGTTTTTGGTTGTCTGTCATTGCAGAACTAATTTGCTTCCAAATTCAGCAGCTTATAACATAAATATGTGTTATCTCAGAGCCAAGAGTCAACAGTGTAGGAGCTGTTTTGCTAGTGATTTGGTACAGACCTTTTCATGAGGTTTTTTTGTTGTTGTTGTTGATTTAGAATGTAATCGTCACTCATCCATTGCCTGCAATCATCACTGGAGCTGGAGGATCTGCTTCCAAGATAGCTAATCCACACAGCTACTGGCAGATACTTTAGTTACTCACTTTAAGTTATGCCATAAAGGATAAATAATCAGACAAACAGAGTAAGAAGGAGACAGGGGAGATCAGAAGGGGCAGAGGAAAAGAAGGAGAGGGAAAGGGAAGGAAACATTAATGCTGTAATTCTAACACTTGGGAGATTAAGACAGGAAGATTGAGTTCAAGGCCAACTTTCTAAGATCCTGTCTCAGAAAAATAAAAAAGTAGTCCCTCAAGCTATCCTCTGACCTTCATGTGCATACATGCCCCCATCACATAAATAAGTAAATTTAAACCAAAAGAGGGAAAAAGAGATACAGGAAAAGAGACAGAGAGATGGAGATTTCCAAAGTGTCTGAACCAGTTCATACTCACAGCAACAGTGTATGAGGTCCCCCTTTCCACCTGCCCAACCAGCATTTGTTATTTGTTTCCTTGATAGTAGTCATCTTGACAAGGGTGAAATGCTTCATATCCACAATGGAATTTTATTAAGCCATAAGGAAAATGGTATCATTACACTTATAGTAAAGTAAGTGGAACTGGACGTCATTATGATAGAAGAAATATGCCAGAATCAGAAACATAAATATCACCTGTATTCTCTCTCATATGAAGACTCTAGGTGTGTGTGTGTGTGTGTGTGTGTGTGTGTGTGTGTGTGTGTGTGTGTGTACACGCACATGTGCATGTGAACAGGAAAGGAAAAGGGGAACGATGAAAAGGAAGGAACAGAGAGACATTAAGGGAGGGAAGATGTAGGAGATCTCTAGAACACATTAAGTAGCTCCTATGTAACATGAGAATGGCCATGATCTTATCATTTCATATGAGCCACATTCTCTCATGGGCTCAAGGCTTATTTAGTAGAAGAAATGTAAATGTACTGTTTGATATCTAGACACGTAGCCTCTTCCCCACCCCCCTTTGTCCCCAAATCTGAAACAAGGATCCGGGGATTTTCAGACTTTCCATAAAGAATTCATCTTCAGCATGGCAGTGAAGATTTCAGAGAGCAGAGGTTTATTTCTCAGGGTTTTGCTGGAAAAGTCTTTCATTTCTTACACCTCTTCTCTCGTGGTTTTCTTTTCAGTCTCCAATTAAACAACCTGCCTTTGTCTTTATTTCTCCATTCTTCTGCCAGGTAGCCTCTAAATTTTCCTAGATCTTATCTATTAGGTATTAGCCTCCACTTCAGCCCTACCACAGTAGAACAGATATTTAAAAAAATCTTGACACCTCCCAATTTACAAGGCTAAATCTGACCCTCCTGACTATTAATGCTTTATCTAAAATGTCATTGTGTATTCTGGTGCTAAAAGACAGCACTTAGCAAAAGTTGCTGGTTACCATTGTATATGCATGCATACTTTCCCCCATAGATGCAGGTATAGTGTAAACCAACAAGTAAGTTGTTGCTAGGTGAGATGGACATTTTGAGTCTTGTGTTATCTTACTACAGTAGTCAGATAAGATAACAACTAAATGTTGTTATATATAGTGTGTGTGCGTGTGCGTGTGTGTGTGTGTGTGTGTGTGTGTGTGTGTAAACAACTAGTAGAAATGTAACAAAATGCAAAATACAAGCAGGGTATTGGTGGCACACAACTTTAGTCTCAGCACTCAGAAGACAGAGGCAGGCGGATCTCCGTGAGTTCGGGGCCATCCTGGTCTACAGAGTGAATTCCAGGACAACCTCCATCGCAATATGAAGAAACCCTGTCTCGAAAAACCAAAAAGAAAAAGAAAAAAGAAAAATACATACAGCATGATACCATTCCTTCTAGAAAGGTAGTAAGGTCAGTTAGACTCACAGAAACTATGTCTGACAGATGAGATACATTGTAAATGCTTCACTGATTGTAAATGCAAAAGTGCATCATAGCTTTATGCCAGCTGTCACAAGCAGGCATTTCAACTCTGATCATTCATGCAGAGTTTAAAATTCTCACCAGCTCATTAATTAAGTTTGATACAGAAATAGGTGTACACTAGAAAATTAGTTTTCACCATCTTCTTTCTCTCTTCATGTCAGTACCAAGTGATGGTCCCTTATGAAGTGTCAGGTGCATTTTGGTTATGCTATCTAAATTAATCCTCACAATGTTCCTCTGAGATGAGTATAATTATCATGTTTTACAAATGAGGAATATGAGACATAGGGAGATTAGTGATTGACTAAAGGTCAAACAGCCCAAGACGTGAATACATCTGCTTATTCCATAAATTCTATTTTTACCACTAGATTATAATGCTCTCTGACATTTGGCATTCTGATATTCTGATTAAAAAAATAAAAGGAAATGAAAGGAAAGAAAACAACCCTAAATGGGAAGATTACATTTTACGTGGAGACTGGTATTTTCCATTCCCAAGAGGCTCAGCACATTTTACCAGGGACATAACGTGAAGACAGTGCAAAGAGAAAATAGCTGGGTGACGAGTGGGTTTGCTAAGCAACAGTTTATTAAATCTAGTGAAACCATGGTGATGGAACACTGCGGTCCCAGACATGCACTTATTTAACACTGGAGAGTACAGACACAGCTATTGGGAACATCTGGCAAGATAAATCAAGAGTTCCACAGGCTTTGAAAACAGAAAGCATCATCAATATTGTTATTATCATGACACACGATGCCAAAAATCCAAACAAATAAGCTTACAGACACTTATAATTAAAAATGTCATTGTTATACATGGAAAGGAGTTCTAATATATGTTTAATTTTTCCTTGACAGTCTCTACCACCCTTACAAATTAGATTTGATCCATTTTTATTTTTAAAATGTTAGGTACTATAATTTATTGATCACTTTGCATTTTAGCACATTTTAATGTTCACAGGATGCTTTCCTTTTTGCACTTTTATTTATCATGTGTATGTCTGTGTGTGTGTGTGCCACAACATAAGATTTAAAAATATAAGAAGACAGGAAATGAATTTAATAAGGGACAGGCTGTGAGAATTACACATACCTAATAGACTCACCCCTAGATGAAGATCTCTAGGCATTTAACAACTGCTCAGAGAGGAATAGTCATTCTTCTCCAGAGACAAGCCCATTGCAGGTTATCCAATCCCAGATGGTCAGCCCTAAAAGTATACATATGAGAAAAACTAATTGCACTCAGCAGGTTATATGCATGTTTGTGCTTATATTTACATATATAACAATAATCATGAAAGAAGATGAGATCATGAATTTGAAAATTTGAAGGTGGAAGGAGGTTGAAAATGATTTTAAATCCAACCCACATATATGAAATTCTAAAAAGTTTAAATAAGAAGTCTGATATTTCTTGTTTCTCATGTGTTAAATAAGCATGTAATTGGTCAGAAAGAACAAATTTGTTTCACCAGGATCAAACATATTCAAATCACAGTATAAAACTCATTTTATCTTTAAGACACTACACAAAAATTTAAAAAATTATTTGATCATACTCATCCTTGTATCTTGTCTCCCCTCAGATCTTCCCCCACCTTGCTACCCATCCAACTTCAATATCTCTGTCTCTTCCTCTCTCCTTTCCTCTTCCTCTCCCTCCCATCAAGTCCAGTTTGTGCTGATTGACTACTTCTGGACATGATGGGGCCTATTCTGAAATGTTGTCGATACAGAAGATACCAGGCCTTTGAAGGAAACTGACCTTTCCTCTCCCAGCAGCTCATATTTTTAGAGCTGTTAAAAATATTAAGCTCTATTGGCAGTAATACAATAAGTTTATAGCTATGCTCTTATTTAGAATGTGCTGCACATAAATATAATTTGTCTCTTCAAACAAAGAGAAGTTTAACCATATTAAACTTACAATTCCCTCAATACAACTTCTTCTGTTTCTCTGATTTCTTTAATACTGTTTCTCTGTTGTGCACTTTATTTTTTTCCATACTAATATCATTTTCACTCCATGCTTTCTTTTCTTCCAACCCTCTTGAAATTAAAAGTTAATAATTTGTCATTTTCTTTGATTTGGAACACTGCTGGTTTTCAGCTTGAATTCGCTATAAACACTACTCAAGCAATATCGCATAAGCCTTGTGCAAAGTACTTTCCTGTCAGCTTATAAGGAACTAATTTATAGCCCTTCTTAATTATGTTTCATCTATATGTATTCAGAATTGTGTTGTCCACTTTGCATGTACTTGTGAATCTCTTTAATTTCCTGGTTTTCAACTTCTAATTGAATTAAATTTTGGCTTAAGGAAGGTCTTTTTCCTCATTTCAATCTTAAATGTATTGCAGTTTTCTTGTGACCTAAAGTATCCTAAATCCTAATAAAATGTTTCATTACTCTGCATATGCCACAATTACAAATGGATTATTAAATGTATGCCTAATGGCCCTAGATGAGTAATGTAGATTGTTTATAGTATTTATCAAGCCTCTTGGATCCATGTTGACTTCTATCTATATCTTATAACCATTTTTAAGCTAATAAATTAAGTCTCAAATTATTACTGTACAGATGCACATTTCTCCATATACTTACACCAATCTTTGTTTGTGTGGACTATAGTCCTGTTGTGGTGTGTGTGTGTGTAATTGTCAAATCTTTTTGTTTAATAGAACTTTCATCACTTTAAAAGCTTCTTCCCTTTCTCTACCGGTTATATTCATTTTAAAGTCTATTTGATATATTAATTCCAGTTCTTTCTTTTTCTTATTCTATTTACATTATTCTTTTTTATTTAGAAACAATCTTATTTTACATTATCAATCCTTCCTGGGATTCCCTATTCCCTGCCCTGTCCTACCATGCCTCTCATGGACTCCCCCAACCCAACCTCACCCACTCCCCAAGGATAGTGAGGCCTTCCATGGGGGGGCATCATCAAAGTCCTTCACATCATTTGGAAGAGGACCTAGGCCTGCTCCCGTGTATATGGGCTGAGAGAGTAATCCTCCAGGGGGAATAGCCTCCCGAAGTCCACTTGTGCACTAGGAATAAATACTGGTTCTACTGTCAGAGATTCCATGGACAGCCCAGGCTTCCTGACTGGCATCCACAATCAGAGGGCTTGGTTGGCTCCAATGCTGGTTCCCCCAGCTGTCAGACTGGGGTCCGTGTGCTCTCATTAGGTCAGGTCAGCTGTTTCTGTAGGTTTCTCCAGCATGGCCTTGACTGTTCTATTTAGTTTTTAGTTTATGCTTTAAAAATTTCATTCATCCACTCCGCCCTCTTATTCCCCTCTCACCTCCTAGCCTCCCTCCACCCAACATGTCCCTCCCCAATTTCAGGGTGTTTTGCTTTGCTTTGTTTCCCCACTGGATTTGAGCAGATCTGCCCACAGGAAAGTGGCTGAGAAGTTATCCACTGCAACAAGGGAGACTCATTTACATCACTGAAGTTAACACTGCCTCTCCACCAGCACCCATTAGCTGTTGTTATGGTTGGTTTTCGTGTAAACTTGCTACAAATTAGAATCACTTGAGCATGGATTCTCACTTAAGGTACTGTTGTGATTGCCTTTATTGACACGGGAAGACCCACCCAAACTGTGGAAGGCACCTTCTGGTATTTGCTCAGATAGAAAAGGCAGGACGATGATTATTTACATTTGCTCATTCTGCCTTCCCTTTTGCTGTCCAGTCGATTTACTCCATTGTTGTTGCTGAATCCTTCACAGATAGCAAAACAAGTGTTTCTAAGCCTTCCATGACTAAGGAGCAGAGTTGCTTCCATAACCCTCCAGGTCTTCAGCACTAAATTGGAACTGATGTGACACCTAGCCTTGTGGACTGAGCAACTGCTGCGTTTTTGTCTTCTCCAGTGTGAGACAACCACTATGGCACTACTTCAACTTCGGAGACACCTGGCCTTAAGGGCCTAGCAACTACCAGGTTTTCAGCTCCTAGCTCTGATTCTGCTGTTGTTACTATTTCAATATAAGTTGGTTTAATAAAGTCTTTAAAAATATATGGATAAATGCTCATTCGATCGGTTCTGTTCCACTAGAGAACCCTGACAAATATACTGCCAATAGCTGTTTGGGAAGAGGTCAGGCTCTATTAGCCCTCCCCCATCTATAACTAAATGCTGAGGGTCCTAGTTTTTTTCAAGGAACCAAAGCAACTGTGACTTTATGAGTGCATTATTCCTGTCCCACCTAGAAGACTTCATTTCACAGCCCTCCTTCCCATCACCTGGCTCTTACATTCTTTGTGTCCCTCCTTTTGTGATGAACCTGGACTCATGGAGGTGATATATTGATGTCTCGTTTAGGACAGAACACTTAATAGTCTTTGATGTCAACACCTTAAGCCCCTGCAAGTCTCTTTATTAACTGTTGTTCACTGCAAAGAGAAGCTTCTCTGACCAAGGTGGAGAGCAGTACTAGTTTGTGGATATATATGTTATGTTATGTATGTATGTATATGTGAATATATATGTATGTGTGTGTAAATATATAATATACATGTGTACGTATGTTACATGTATACATATATGTGTGTGTGTATGTGTATACATACATACATACATACATATATATATATATATATATCCAAAAATTGTTGTAGTTAGCGACAGCAAGAACAATTACACTATACAACAAACTCATGTTGGATGGTTAGGGAGAGAAGAACATCATGGACACCACCTTGAAAAGAGGAGAGGCAGGAAAGGAGAAGGGAAAGAGGGCAGAGCTTGCTTTTAAAGGGAGCTTGGCACATGCACACAGAGACTATGCTGACATGTAGCATATGAATACAGGTTACTTACATGCATAGTGGTTTGGCTATAGGACCCTGGGCTGGCCAGATATATGCCTGAATGCCAAAAGAACATGTGCACAGGGGGTGCTCTTAGTGGCTACAACTGAGAGCTCTGGAGGCAGGCTAGCATGATGACTGGAATGCTAGCAAGTGCATGTGCATTAGGAGTGATTGTAGTTGATGATATATCCTGCCAGCTTCCCGGTTCAGGCCAGAATAATGCCTGAATGCTAACAAAAATATTTAGGAGGAGTTTGACAACATGTATACTTAGTTAAAAAAAAAAAAGTAGTAGGTTCACCCCTAGAAATGACAATTGTGTTCATAGCAGTAGACGTGTACTTCCTTTTGTGGGATGGGCCTCAGATACAATCAAAGCAATCGACAACTCCATAACAGGCATTTCACTATTGCACATAGGAGCACATCTTGCCTTGAGGATAGTATTACAGTCTATGAGATTCACAGCTGGGTAGAACTCCTTATGATTTGTTCTTTCCCAGTTGCAATTATAGTACCTTCCCATACTGTGAAAGCTAGCAGGTAGGGAGAAAACTCTAGTGTAGTTCAAGCATGGTTTCTCTGTGTCCTCAAAGCAGTTTGTGATGTCTTAGGCAATAGGATCTTATCATCTGTTTCCTGTGGGCAAATCAGATCCATAGCAAATTCTAACTCCAGTTCTCTTTTAGGTGCTGCTTCATGGTATATGTAATTGAATCTACTGATGTCTTCTATTAGGGACCATAAAGTATGCCTGTTTTTCTTTTTGGAGACAGAGTCTCACTGTGTATTCTTGACTGTTTTGGAACTTCCTTTGTAGACCAGGCTGGCCTCAAACTCATAAAGATCCTTCAGCCTTTGCTTCCTGAGTATGGGGATTAAGGGACTGGGCCACCACACCTAGCAAAGTTGATCATTTTTAAGTCTATTCTACCTCCATCTTTTGGTTGCAATTTACATTTTGCAAATACTGTTAGTATTTACATCTGGTATTTTGTTTAGTTCCTGTATTTCTTACATTCTTTTTTTAATTGACACTTTGTGGATTTCACATCTTGCATTCTGATCCCAATTATTTCCCCATCTCCTCAAATCTGCCCTCTTCCCTTGCAACCTCCTCCAAGAAATCAAAACTAAATTTATAAGGAAAACCAAAACAAAGCAAAACAATGAAACAAACAAAAACAAAAGACGCTATAGCGGAAACTGTAGTGTGGCCCATTGAGTCATACAATTTACTTAACAAATGTTCCTTGCCTCAAGTCATTGGTCTGGCTTGAGGCCTCTGGTTCCTGCTATAGCACCAGTAGTGGGCTCTTACTGAGGTTCCTCTTGGATATCTTGTTGTTGACCTGTGTCATAGAAATCCTGCAGTTATAGTCCTATACATTTGTCCCCTTCACATGCTCCAACAGTTCATAGATTCAGTAGATGCTGGGATGAGCTAACTCATAACTCTGGTTCTAAGCCTAGGTAGTAGCTGGGCTGGTCAGCTTACTAGCTTCCTCTTATTATCACTACCCAGGCAAGCTCTTTAATACTGCCTCAGATAGCCCACCCAAGGCAGCCTGCAGCAAGGAGCAGAGCCAGTGCTCTGGGTCCCTCAGAGCCAGGTCCCTCTCACTCACATCACTAGGACCAGCTCTAATGTTTTTCCCAAGCAAGTATAGTGCCCTCTCTCCTGATAAGGGAGTGGTGGAAGCAGCTCTCCTCTCTCATACCATCAGGGCTGCCTCACTTGCATCCCTGACAACAGGGTCAGCTCTAGTGTACTTCTCAGGTGCGGTGCATACATATGGTGAGGTGTCAGGCCATCTTTCCTGAGTGCAGGGGCAAACTCTCCCCTGAGGAACAGGGCCAGCTCATCTGCTATTTTGTCCAGCCAACAAAAGGAAGGGCCATCCATCCCAGGCCCAGTGAAGGGTGGGTCCAGCTCAGCACAGAATAGTTCCAATGACCCCCCCATGCTAACACAGGCCACAGACATCATCACAGACCCCTGCCAAAGCAGGATCATGGATCCATACATGGCCCTTGGTAGCAACTCAGGCCCAGAAGCTACTACAGCTTGGTGGCAGCACAGGCCATGCAGGTCAGCAGTAACATGGCCTCTGGGCATCAACATGATCTCAGGTGCCAGACCCCAGGCAAAGAGTCCTCTGTGGCAACTGGAGCATGGACACCACCTCAGAACTAGGCCTCTACAGGGCCATGGACCCAGACATGGCCCTCTATAGCAGTACTGGCCCAGATCATACTATGACCATGGGTGGCAGCTCAGACCACTCAGATCAGGATGTCCCTGGTTGCAGCTTGGCCCTTGAAGGCCCTCATGACCACAGGTTGCACCCCAGACCCCGGGGATCTTTGTGGCCCTTGGTGGCAATATGGGCCATGGACATCAATACAGACTCTGGCTGTGGTAGGACTATGGACCCAGACATGGTCCTAGGCAGCAGCCTGGTCATGGAAGTCACCATGGTCTCAGGTGGCACCACAGGCCACCCAGACCAGCATCATTGATGGTCTCAGGAGCTACAGACATCCAAACAGACAGAACCTGGCTGCAGCAGGGACCCAGACCCAGACATGGCTCTCACCAGTAGCCCCAGTCTGAACAATGCCATGGCCCCAGTTGATAGCCCTGGCCACTCAGATAGGCCTGGTCCCAGCAGCAGCACAGCCCTTGGACACCAACATGGTAACAGGTTACCACCCAGACCCCAGGCATTAGACTGGTCCATGGTGGCAACGGGCCAGGGAAACACAGACCCCCAACCGAGGCAGAACCACAGACCCAAACATGGTTCTCAGTACCAGCCTGGGCCTGGTTATCACCATGACCCCAGGTAGCTATGTAGGTCACCCAGATTGTCACGGCCCACACAGGCAACATGGCCCTTGGACATCAACATAGACCCAGGTGGCTTCCCAGACCATAGGCCCCTGTATAACCCTAATCACAAGAGAAGTAACAGACATCAAACAGGCACCCTCGGGTGCTTTAGAGTCCAGGAACAGACATCTGCCTGTACTCGGGGGGGGGGCGGGGGGGCTTTCTATCAGCCTGTTCCTCACCGCCCTTACATCTCTAGACCTCTCTCCCCAGCCCAGAAACCATTCTGCCTCTCCCTCTCTTCCACCTTCCCACCTTGTACCAGGCTCTTGATTAGTTCACAGGTGGCCCTTGCCCAGCCCCAAGAAATGGCGTGACACTGTTGCTTTTCCTCTTTTCGGTGCCCAGGCCTAGAGACCATGAGCAGCACTTAGTATGATGGTACCTGATCACCTAGTGCCAGAGGCAATAGGCAGGCTAGTGGTTGATTGTGACCCCCTCCTCCAGACCAAGAAGTCTGGGGGAGTGCCATCTGTGTCCTCCACAGATTCAGTTTCTTAAACTCTTAATATCCATCACTATTCCATTATTACCTTCTTTTCTACTAGAACGTACATATGATTACAATTATTTTGCTTTCTCTTTATAGCATATTTTTGGAAAGCTACCTTAGTAATTCCACTTGTGGTTTCAAGTGATACCTTAAAACACTCTAGTTTGGATTAATGTTAACTTAATTCCAACAATAGATTTTGTCCAACTACAGCTTTATTCCCCCTTTGTAAACATTGTTGTACAATTTATATCTTTTTGCATGGTAGTGCCATCAGCACAATTTCACAATTATTGCTTTCTATGACTGCCATTTAAACTAGAAGAAAACATTGACAACAAAGCACTGTCTTTTATATGTATTTGCTTGTGTGTGTATCTTTTTACATTACTTAATGTTTAGCCAATTGAAATTAGTAATAAATGTCTAGTTTTATCATTTTAATGTAAAAGGCTCCCTCTAATATTTATTTATAATAAATGATGTTTTGTGTTGCTCAGGACAGACTAAAGCAATCCTTTGCCTCAACCTCTCCATTAGCTCTACAAGTTCATATTACCCCAGCCAGCCCCTTCTGTATTTTTTGTAGAAAAGATTTGCTAATGAAACAATGCCTCAATTTATGTTCATCAGATAGTATCTTGATTATCCCTTTAGTTTTGAAAGATATGTTTTCCAGTCATGTATTTTTAGCACGTTTCTTTCGTCATTTTGAGTATGTTGTTCACAAGCAATCTCGTTTCCATGGTTTCTAATAACTTTGCTATACCTTGAATATGATGAGTCATATCTCTAGCTGCTTTCAGATTTTTTTCTTTCCCCTTGCCGTCTCAATCTTTCAAAATTACATTTCTTTATTTAGTGTGTGTGTGATGTTATGTGTGTGGGTGTGGGTATGCATGTGTCACAGCAAGCTTACGGAAATTGGAAGACAGCTTGTGGGAGTTGGTTTTCTTCTTGCACCACTTGGGCTCCAGGAATTGAACTCAGAGATCAGGCTGGGGAACAAGTGCCCTTACCAGCTGAATCATCTTGCTGACCCCTTCATTTTTATTTCTGTTTACATGCATTCATTGTACCTATTGACAAGTTCCGGTGTGATTTCTCACACATGCACACAGCACACACTGATCAAACTCAACCTCCCATACACCGTTCTCAATCTTTGTCTTTTGGACAGCTTAATTATGATGTTTCAAGCTTTGGATTTGAATATTTACTAAATGGAGTAGGTTGAGTTTCTGGGATGTTCAGATCTATGTTTTGGGGTTGTTTTTTTTTTTTTTTAATCACATTTCCAATTTTTGCTTAACATTTCTTCAAATATTCTTCCTGCCTGCTCACCTCTACTTTTTATTGCATTACTAATATGCATGTAATTCTTTCCTTGTCTGATATATATAATGCTCTATTTTTTATTCTTTTCTCTTTCTGTTCGTCATACTATATAATATCAATGAACCTTTCAGTACCTTGATGATGACTCTTTTGTTGCTTCTACTATTTAATTCTGCTGCTGTGCACCTTTGTGAAACTTTTCATCAATTGTACTTCTTGACATTATAATTTCAGCCACATGTACATATACATATATATTTGTATTTATTCTTTGAGAATGTCATACTATTTGATCCTGTCCACTCCCATTCTCCCCTCTACTTCTTCCTAGACCTCCTTCACTACCTTCCTCTCCCACCTTCATGTCCTCTAATTTAAAATTTTTACAGCATTCTAAGTCCAATCAGAGCTGCCTGTATGCACATGGGTATAGGGTCATCCACTGAAGTATGGTTAATTTACCAGGAAAAGGCTTTCTTTCCCAGCAGCCATCAGCTGTAAATAGCTCCTCATTAGGGGTGGGACCTTTTAAGTTCCTCCCTATCTGTTCTGGCTTGGTCTTGTGCAGGTCTTATTGGGGAACCTTTGATTATATTATCTTTGCAGCACACGATGGAATAAAAGTTATACATATAATTAATAGTATTAGGTCCTTACAATAAGAGATCATATAGAATTAACTGAACAGACTCGCTGTAATTATAAGCATATATAAAAGAGGATCAAGTAAAAAGAGATGAGCTTCAAAAAATAGCACGAGAAAATATTTGTTATAAATTCTGGATTTATGTCAGAGAGTAGATACGCTATAAAAACTGAAAAATAGAAGAAAAAATATTCCTTCCACCTAGAACAAATACTTCTCTGCTGACAAACTGATTTTAGTAAACTGATATTTCTGATTTATGACTTTTAGAACTGTAAAACATTAAATTTCTGCTCTCTTAAGTCACTAAGTCTTTAGCAATTTACTGCATCAAATAGGCAATTGATATGTCAATATACAAATAATACATTGCATTTTTGTATGTCAGCAACTAACAATCTGGAAATTAAAAATAACATTTTATTATAAATATCATTTTATTATGAATACAAATATTTTAGTATAAATTTGATGAGATATATGATCTGGTACTTAATGATTATTTTATCTTTATACTGACTTAACACTTTAATGAATAAAGCACACTTTCCAAATCACAGGGTTGTATAGTCTAGGAGCACATTACATGCAACCAAGGTGAACATGATGTGACAAACTAGACTTTTTTGTGTGAACAAAACTGTTGATGTAGCTCATGTGCAAGACGAAAAGTATAATTAGTACTCGACATTTCACAGATCATCTTTGAAGAGTTATATAAAAGAAGTTTTAGAAGAAATTGGTAGATGTCTTTAGAATAGAGTTTGTATATAGTATTTATATGTGCACTGCTGAAACATTTCAACCCTCTTGCATTCCAAAGAAAATATTCATGCAAGCATCAAAGTTGCTGGTCACTACACAAGACTGCTAGAGTCACAATAAAGTTCTGAATTCAGGTGTTAAGTAGATAAAACACCAACAAACCAGTTACTGAAAAACTCATGTAGGCATACATGGTAGTCTGTTCAAAGCATTTCTTCTAAGTCCCTCATATTCATGGCTAAAGCCCATCTACAGTATTAAAATTCTGTCATTCAAGTAGGCCATAATCCAGAGAAAGAAAACAATTCATTTCAGGAATGGTATCACTGTTACATTCTGAAAAAAAAGAGAATAAAGTCAAAATTAGTAGAAACAGTATCCATAGATACATGAAGAAAAAAGCTGTTTTAGGAAAAAAGTGTGTTTTATCTGAACAGCAGAAATTATACAATAAAATACCATATTGACCCACACCAACACAATCCATGAGGTTAAATAAAGATAACAAATAAATTAATATTAAATAAATTAAGAGAACAAAGAAATAAAATGTTTCATTTTTAAAATAAAGTTTAAAGTTTTTATTTAAAATAATTTATTTTAAAAATCCATGATAAAGGATTAAATTTGAGAAGCATGTTCACTAGATTCAAATATATATATTTGTGAATTTATATTTCACTTGCTTATACAATCAATAACAAATAAAACACATTTTACACACACTCACACACACAAATAATTGTTAAATATTGAGCATGGCTTGTTGCCCTGATGCTATCTCCAAAGGAAACTAAATGACATTTCAATAATTTAAAAAGTATTGACACATAATATTTGGTGAACATGAGGGACATTTGAGGAAGGATGAATAAGTAATGGTGTCCTGGTTTCACGACAGATGTGAATAAGAACCATCTGAAATGCAAATGCACTTATAATCTTTTTCTGTGAGACATATCTGAATTGTGAATTGATGCCAACAGTAATGCACCTGCAAACTTTTTTATTTAAATTTTTTAGTTTTTGAGAATTTTGCAGATGAGTACTGTGTCTACATAATGTTCACCCTTCCCTCTCCTCCCTCCAAATCCTTCTGTGTATTCCCTTTCAAATTCATGATGTCTTCCCCTTTATTGTTACACAGACACACATGTGCACACACACATATGCGCGTACGCACACATACACATATATATACATACATACAAACACACACACACAATATAAGGCTTTGTATTTGCAGTTCATATATATACTTAGTATTGGATATCCTATCTGAAGGCTTGTCCCTGATTATTCTCTCTCTCTCTCTCTCTCTCTCTCTCTCTCTCTCTCTCTCTCTCTCTCTCTCTCTGCAGCCATTTAATGGCTTCAAATCTCCATCTAGGGGTGGAGCCTTGCGAAATTTCCCCCATCCAAACTGGCATGTCAACAGGTGATGTCATTCAAGTCTTGCTTAGACAACCATATTGTTCGTACTTCCTGGGCACAGCTTCCCTGTCATGTCTAGAAGTTGGTATCTCAGAGCAGATATCCTGGTTCTCTGGCTCCTGTAAGTTTCCTACCTCCTCTTCCACAATGTTCTTGGAGCCTTTGGTGTTAGAGGCTATGTTGTGCCAGCCTGAGTTATACAACCTATTGTCACTTACCCTCTGCATTTTGAGCAGGCTCTGGTTTTCAACAATGGTCTCCCTCTGCTGCAAAATGAAGCTTCTTTGACAAAGGGGTGAGAGCTACACTTACCTGTGGTCATAACTTCTTAAATAAAATGAAAAATTGTACCTGATAAATGTGCACACTTTTTTATACACCACTGATAAAATGAGGGCAACTTGCTAACCTATGATACTGAGATTTTCGTAATGAAAGATCATGATCACAATTCAGTTTTACCAAAAAAAAGCAGAAGAGGTTAATGAGATTATTCAATCTACAGAAATGGAAGTGCATAGACTCCTTCGACATGTGCATGAAAGATGGCTATCATTTTTCTCAGATATAAAAACACATTAAAATATTAGCCTGTGTAATATAAATAATATATACATTATTATATACCACAATGTAAATATAATCATATTTACAGACTTGAGAAAATACATTAAAATAAGAAAAAAAGAAGATTCTAGTAAAATGAAAATTGTTAAGTCGTTTCTTCAAAACTGTTTAAAGATCTTTGAGGATAAGATAAGGAATCCACCAAAGACAAATAAAGCTACTGGTAAAAGTAGTAATGGAAGATTTTAATTGGAAATACACTACTGCAATAGGAGAAAGGGACTATCCTTAACTGAAGACAATTTTGGTTTGTATGAAGGTAACAAGGAAGGAATTTTCAGTGACAACAAATAACTTGAGAGGGGACAGTGGATCTGGACCAGAAACATAAAAATGCAACATTATTACAGTAGAGAAAGGAGTCTAGACACTGTGACACTCATCTGAGTTTGCTGAGTTGCATGCGACACTCCTCTCCTCCCCCAGAGTGGAATTTAGAGACCATAGGTATCCTTAAGCATTAGGTAAAACAAACAGCAAATACTTGTTAACAAATGAGAGTTTCCTCAGAAAGGCTCTTTGATCAGGGATGGGGTGGTAGTCTGGGGAAACTGTATAACATCATCTTCTAAATGTGGCCTTGAGTCCTTAGAAAATATGTTAACTTTTATTCGAGTCTTTAGAGGCCAAGGTTGAGACATATTGAAAAAGCATCCGAGGAGTCTGCTAGAAACCATTCAAGGAGATAATCATTCATTGTTCAGGCCAGGAAAGAGTGAATTGACACTCCTTCAATAGATTGCAGCAAAAACTCACTTCTCTAAAAGCATGGTCTTTATTCAGAAACAAGATTGCTTTAAAAAAAACAAAACAAAAAAAAAAAAAAACAGTCAAGAAAAAGAAATACCAAAAAAAAAAAAAAAAAAATGTAACCAAGCTGAAAAGAACTTTCTCTACTCCATTACCTAACTGTGAGTTATTTGGAATCCAACTTCCAACTTCAGTTTAACAATTTTAAATAATTTCTGATCTTTAAATCCATTCTCTCTGAGAAAAAGAAATATAAAATGAGAATGACATCAAATGTGTCTCAGAGCACTTAGAATTATAAATATAAAGATGTTGCACGTTGCACGAGGAATTTTTAGATTCAAATGACTAGATGGACTGATAAGACTACAGAAGATACTGTAAATTGACAATTAAATGTTAATAAGTGAAATTCATGTCCTTTAAAATTTTTATTAGTTCTTGAGAATTTCATACAGTGTGTTTTGATAGTATTCAACACCCCCCCCCAAATCCTCCTAGACAAACTCCCCTTGCCTACTCACGTAATTTCTGTCCCTTTTCTAAACTTACCAAGTCAAGTTTGTGTGCTGCTCATATATTCTTGCCTTTACTAGAGTGTGGCTAGAGTGTGGTTGACCTACCACGGGCTATGTTCTTTTGGTGGTTTGTTTTTTGTTTGTTTTGTTTTGTTTTGTTTTTCGTTTCCTTTTATTTAATTAATTTATTATTTTACATGTCGATCCCAGTTCCCTCTCCTTCCCTCCCTCCCTTTTACCCTCTCTGCCCCCTCACATGGACCCTGACCTTTCTCCCCTCCTATCCCCCCACCCCAATTCCACATGTAGGGCCATCCAGTTGTGGTCATGTAGATCTGACAGGTCATGTGAAGTAGGGACTAGGATTTCTCTCCTGTCTCTAGATTAAGGCAGTTATCCCTCCATGGGGGATGTGTTCGCAAGGTCCTTTTGTGCACCAGGGATACATCCTGGCTCCACTGTCTGAGGTCCCTTAGACTGCTCAGTCCTTCTGGCTGAGACCCATATTCAAGGGAGCCTGAGTCAGTCCCATGTTGGCTTCCCAGCTATCAGTCTGGGGCCCCCACGGGCTACATTCTTAACACTAACTTTTCCTTTCACATCAGTTATTGGCAATAGCGTGTGGGACTTCATGACAGTAATTGGTTTTTCTTTTTCTTTTTTTTTTTTTTTTTTTTTTTTTTTGGTTTTGGTTTTGGTTTTGGTTTTTTGAGACAAGGCTTCTCTGTGGCTTTGGAAGCTGTCCTGGAACTAACTCTGTAGATCAGGCTGGTCTTGAGTCCACAGAGATCCACCTGCCTCTGCCTCCTGAGTGCTGGGATTAAAGGCATGAGCCACCACCGCCCACCCTCCATATGACTTTTTTAAAGGTCTTCAGTGTTATCCTTCCCCGCATTGTGTCCTCTATATTGCCCCCATCCCCCATCCCAGTTTAGCTCTTTGTGAGGGACTAAAGGAAAGCTCTCCTCTATAAGCTCAGATATTTGAGGACTTTGTCCCCAGTTGGTGGCACAGGAGGTTACAATTAAGAGATACCCTTGAGTCTCAGGAGAAAAATTAGGGTTTGGACTTTTAAACATGGACTTTTGAAGTTGGACTAAATCTATTTTGCATTATAGTTTGCCAGGAGTCTATGGGACCCAGGGAGTGAGTTGTTTTCTTTCCTGGTGTTTGGGTTTTTTTCCTAAGTTCTTTGTATTGTCTTGATACTAACCCTTTGTCAGATATATAGCCAGCAAAGGTCTGTTGTTTTCCATTCTGTAGGCTGCCTCTACACTCAAATGATGGTGTCCTTTGCTATATAGAGCTTTTTAGTTTCAAGAGGTTTCATGTACTAATTGTTGGTCTTAATGCCTGCACTATTGGGATCCTGTTGAGAGTCTTTTACTGTTTCAATGAATCCAAGCATAGTCTTATGCCCCCCTCTCTCTCTCATGTTCAGGTACCAGGTCTTATATTGAGTGTCTTTTATTTTAATGGTCTAATGATTTTATTGGCATTACTTACAAGATCATGGGCCACTCATCTCCAAAATGCCCATGTCAACATCAGTGGCAATGAATATAGGCTGAGCCCTGGGGTGCCTTGCACAAGAGACAGCACCACTGAAGCCTTCAGCTCCAAAGCAGTTGTAAGCCTCTTACACAACCTTGGGGAGGACATTATCTTAGCAGCTAGCATAGATTTCTGAGTTTCTTGGGTCTTAAAAGTATTGTATTAGCCTGGCATTGGTGGCACACACCTTTAGTTCCAGCACTCAGGAGGCAGAAGTAGGCAGATCTCTGTGAGTTCGAGGCCTGCCTGGTCTATAGAACGAGTCCCAGGACAGGCTCCAAAGCAATACAGAGAAACCCTGTCTCAAAGAACAAAAGGTAAGCATTGTATTATATATTTCCGTAATCTGATATGTTTCATCAGTTTACTAGAGCTACCTAAGCTTGCCTGAATCTATTTAGCCTTGTTCTTCTCTCTAGAGGGGAATATTTCAAATCTGTTGGGGTTCTTGATCCATTTGGATTTTTTTCAGGGTGAGAGAGAAGAATCTAGTGTCATTCTTCTACATGTAGTTATCCCATTCCATTTCTTCTCTTCTTAGTAAAAGAGCAGGTGGATGTAGGAGTGTATCCTTATATGTAAGTCCTCAATTTTATTCTATTGATCAATGGTAATGAGTTTTTTGGCAGTATCATTCTGTTTTTATTATTGTAGCTCAGTGGTATAACTTGAACTCTGGGATGGTGATACCTCCAGCACTTTTATGTTGTTATTATTTGAAACTGTCTTGAATATCCTTGGTCTTTTATATTTCAGTATGAATTTAAGATTAGGTTTTGTTTTTTCAATTTTCTGTGAGAATTGGATTGACATATTAATAGAAATTGCATTGAATCTGTAGATTGCTTTTGATAGGATGGGCATTTCCACATTATTATTAACCGCACAAACCCATGCTTGTGGGAGGTATTTCTGTTTTGTGATATCGTCTTCAATTTCTCCTTTCAGTGTCTTAAAGTTTTCATTGTGCAAATCTTTCATTTGTTTGGCTAGATTTATTCAAAGATTTTTTTCAGGCTATTGTAAATAATGCTATTTACATGACTTCTTTCTTGGTACATTTGTCATTTGTGTATAGAAAAACTACTGATTTTTGTGGGTTAATTCTAAATCCTGTTACTTTGCTGAATATCAGATGTAGGAGTTCTTTGTTGGAGTCTTTAGGGACTTTTATGTATAAAATAATATCATCTGCAAATAAGTTTACTTGGACTTCTTCCTTTCCTGTTTGTAATTCCTTTATGTGTCTTATTGCTTTAGCTAAGCCTTCAAGTACTACACTGAATAGAAATGAAGGGGAGAGTCGACATCATTGTATTGTTCCTGATTTTGGTGAAAATGCTTTGGTGTTTGTTCATTTATGAAGATGTTAGCAGTGGGTTTCCTGTATATTGCCTTTATTATGTTGAGATGTGTCCTTTGTATCCCTAGATTCTCCAGAATTTTTATTGTGAAGGGATGGTGGATTTTGTCAAAATCTGCTTCCTCATCTAATGAGATGATCAAGTAATTTCCGTACTTCAGTATATTTATATGTTGGGTTATGTTTATTGATTTATATTTTGAACCATCTATGTATCGCTGCCATGAAGCCAATTTGATCGTGGTGGATATTCTTTATGGTGTGTTCTTGAACTCAGTTTTCAAGTGCTTGGTTGAAGATTTTTGCATCAGAGATATTGACCTATAATTTTCTCTTATTTGCTGAATCTTTCCTGGTTTTTGTATCAGGGTAATCCTGGCTTTGTAAAAGGGATTTGGGGAATGATTCTCTCTTTTCTATTTCATGCAATAGTTTGAGGAGCAATGATGTGAGTTCTACCTCAAAGGTGTGGTTGGATGAATCCATCTGGCCTTGAGCTTTTATCAGTTGTGACATTTTCAATTACTGCTTCTACCTCATGGGATATTATGGGTCTGTTTAAATTATTTACTTCATTTTGGTTTGGAGTCACATTGTGAGGGAACCAGCAAAGCTGCCTATTTTCTGTAAAGTACTGGTTGGGCATTTACATGTCTTCTTTTTAAAAATATCTATTTAGGCCTATGGCTGATATTTATTAATATCTTTGTATTTTTGTTTTTCAGCTTTAGGAGTTCCTTTATATAATGTAAACATTAATTTCTTAACATATGTCTAGTGGCAAACACTTCCACTGTATAGATTGTCTTATCTTGCTTGGTTCCTTTGCTGTGTTTTATACAGTTCATTTTTTTTCTATATTTGCTTTTGTTTCTGATTGATATTTATCCTAAAACTCTTTACCTACCCAAATGTTATATATACTTTTCCTGATGTTTTTCTGCTAGTTTCATAGTGGTTACCAAAGAGGAAAGTGTATAAGAAGACAGTGGGAGGAAATCTCTTTGACTAGTCAAGGAGTAAAAACTAACACCTGTGCAGAAGGGAAGCACTCTGTTGTTCTCTTGCACAGGAGGATGTTTAGAATTAGCAATGGTATGTTATACATTTTCAAAATATCTGGAAGAGACATTTCTAAACATTCTAGTTTAAAAGACAATGATGTTGTCTTCACCCATACTTATATGTGTTTATACCTAACCATGTATATAGTATATCTAGCATCCACATATGAGAGAAAACATGCAGTTTTTTTTCTTTCTAAGTTTGTGTCACCTCACTTAACATTATACTCTCCAGATCCATCTATTTCTTGCCTATTTTATGATTTTATTTTTGTTATAGCTGAATAAAATTCCATTGTTGATAAGTACCACATTTTCATTATACATCATTAATTAATGGACACCTATGCTGATTCCATTACCTTATTATGGACAAAAGGACACTTGGACCATGAAAGAGGAAAAGAAATTGAGACAACAATGAAGGTTGGGGGTAAGAGCAAGAGAGAACCAGTAAAATCTATTTGGTTCAAAATGTCATAAGGATTTCTTAATGGAAAAAAATACAGGTAGGGCAAGGTGGTAATCCATGCCTTTAATCCCAGAACTCATGAGACAGAAGAAGGCAGATCTCTATGTGATTAAGACCAGCTTGGTCTAAAAAGCAAGTTTCAGGCCAGCTAAAGCTGCATAGTGAGACACTAACCCCCAACCCCCACAAATGGCATGAATGTGGAGAGAATCTTGTAGGGAGAAGAATGCAGGTAATATAGGGGTGTGAGGGAGATAAGTTGGTGATGATGATAGGAATCAAAATGTGCTGTATACATGTATGAAACTGTCAAAGAACAAATTTAATAAAGGAGTTTTAAGACATGATAAATATTTGAAGGATGAACATGTTAACTATGTCTTATAGTTTCTATTGCTGTGATAAAACACCATAACCAAATGCAACTTGGGAAGAAAAGGGTGTATTTCAAACTTGCACTTCTACATCATAGGAGGTGGTCAAAGAAGAAACCTGGAAGCAAGAACTGAAGCAGATGAAATAAAGAAATGCTGCTTACTGGCTTGCTCCCCATAGCTTGTTTAGCCTGTTTTGTTATAGCACCCAGGACAACTAGCTCAGGGGTGGCACAGCCCACAGTGAGCTGGGCCCTTCCACATCAATCAACAATCAAGAAAATGAACCACAGGCTTTCCTATAGGCCATTCTGGTGGAGGAAACTTCTCAATTAAGATTCCCTCTTCCAAAATGACTCTTGCTTGTGTCAAGTTGACACAAAACTAGTCAGAGCAATTACATTGATTTGACCAGTCATAATGAATACCTGTACCAAAACATGGTGTTGTAGTCCAGAGGTACACACAGTGACAATGTAATAGCCAAAAATTACATTTACATTTTCTATATATTGGAATTAAAACAAATAACTAGTGGCTTAGGGATGTAGCCTAGTGGTAGAACACTATTCCACCCCACACATAGCCCTACAACTATCCCCAGAATTACAATTATGTTTCTAGATCAGACAACAGAAAGCATCATAAAAATAACATTAAATGTTTCATACATAATTACCATACTTAATTATCATCATTATTACTATTTGCTGTTATTTATGAGTCATATTATAGATTTGTTTGAAAACGTCATTTGTGTAGGTGAACAGGAAATAATAAACATGTAATTTCATAGGAATCTTTATGTTTCTTATTCTATGTTGTTGATGTTTCATATTCTATGTTGTTGATGCAAAAACGTAGCTCTCACCTCAAAGGGGATAAAAGATATTCTGGAGCCAAATATGAATGACCATGACTCAAGAACACAGATTAAAATTGCCCCAAATACCATGTTCCAGTATGGCAAGAGTCTCATGAAGTTTTTAGACATTAAAGAACAATTGAGCATGGTGGTGCATGCCTTTAATCACAGCACTTGGGAGGCAGAGGCAGGTAGATATCTGTGAGAAAGAGCCTGGTCTACAAAGTGAGTTCCAGGCCAGCCAGGGCTTCATAGTAAAAGAAAGAAATGGATTAAGACACTTTAAATATATATTAGTGGCATTATCGGATAGGTAGGGAAAGCAGGGATATCTATGCCATAGAGTTTAGATGCCTAGTAATGATATTCTTAGACTTTGGTTTGGGGGAAGCTACAAGCCTGTTGGGGTTTACATAATAGTCACAAGGATCATAAACAGAGGTGAGTAATGATGGTTAATAAAGGGTTACAGACCCAAGATAATTTAGCTCCAGACCTGGAATATTCAGTCTCTGCATAATCATAAACGTTCTAATCAGTCAACCTTACAAATCAGTAATAGAGCTGAGGCTCTTTTTGTCTAGGAACTCGGGATGTTCAAGTAAATATGTATACTTATTCTAATTTCTTGTCTCATATATACACTGCTATTCTTGTTATTTCACTGAAGAAATAACATTTAGGTAACCAAAGCCAAAACACAGAATAATAATTAGTTGAAATAAATACCTATATTTATACTTCATGTTAAAGTGACATTGTAGTACAGATATATGTTGCTATCTGCACACACAACACACACACACACACACACACACACACACACACATATTATATATGTATATAACCCTCCTGTAGCTGGGTTAAGAGTTGATGCCCTGAAAAAAAAATAATAATAAAGAGACAAGAAAAGAAAACTGGCCGGCATTAGTGGTGCACACCTTTAATCCCAGCACTTGGGAGGCAGAGGCAAGCAGATCTCTCTGAGTTCAAGGCCAGCCTGATCTACAAAGCTAGTTCCAGGACAGGCTCCAAAGCAATACAGAGAAACCCTGTCTCAGAAAAAAAGAAAAGAACAGAAAAGAAAAAGAAAACTGGTCATCTTGAGTAAAGGGTAGTAACCCCAATACTTAAGAGGCAGAGGCAGGCTGATCACTGTCAGTTCTAGTGCAACAGGACGACCAAGGTACTGCCTCAAGAAAAAAGAAGGATGGATCCGGGTGTTGGTGGCATACACCTTTATTCCCAGCACTTGGGAGGCAGAGGCAAGAATATCTCAGTTAGTTTGAGGCCAAGCCTGATCTACAAAGTGAGTTCCAGGACAGCCAGGACTGTTACACAGAGAAACCCTGTCTCAAAAAAGGAGGATGAGGAGAACGAGGAGGACGAGGACGAGGATGAGGACAAGGACGAGGAAGGAAGAAACAAACAAAAGCTGATGATCTTGGACTTTATTTTCTGACATGTAAGGTTTCTGGATTTGTTTTGTTTTGTTTTTAATTTAGGAAGAACATAGAACTGAAGAAGTGTAGAGACCCTATTTTATTCAGTTCCCCCCAAAATGAAACCCAAATGATAGTGTTGGCAAATTTTGGAGATTTGAAACAATGTGCATCATCTGTTGTGCTTATCCTGGAATGTTGGCTTGTTTTAAAGAGAGCTAAATCTCTTTGAGGCTTTTCCTATAATTTTGATACATCAGCTTCCCTAATAATAGTGAAGAATCCATCACATTAAATTGAAAAGTGTGAACTCTTGCATTTTACAGCTTTCTCTGCTGTGCCCTTCCCCATCAATGTACCATCTCCGACCTCATGCAACTCTAGTGTCAGTAAGGAGTGATGGAAGGCCAGAATGAAACATGACTGGTCCTTATTCACAAGGCAAGCAAAGAAGACACTCTCCCTGAAGCCTTAGTCGAGGCAAGAGAACAGGCTCCCTTTTGGGTTTCTGCCTCAGAGACATGGAAGATAAAGAAAACATGCCTTCTTGTTGTTTGTGCCTCAAGATTTTAAAAACTGCCCAGCCCCCAAACTTCATACGATCCTTCTAGTCCAGGCCATTTCCTGTGAAATGAGCAGGCTTTTTACCCATCGCTCCTACCCTGTGCAGGGCTTCAGTACAAACCCCAAAGCAGTGAAGTCAAAGCAACATGCAGTGCAATCTCTCAAACAGGACTCAGAGAGCCTGAGCTCTGGAAGCTGTCTTCTCTCCGGTGTTCACCCCTGCGGTGGAAAACGACACCTCTTATTAGATGATACTTAGCTTGTCCACAGTTACACAGTTAGGATCTTAAGTATGCAAAAACTTTTCTCATGGAACCCAGGGGAATATTCCTGTTAACCAATTTCCTTCTAAGGAAACTGATTCTTATTTCAATTGCTCACCTCAGAGTCACCATAAGGGATCTGGAAAACTGTGGTGGTTCTCCTTCCTAGACCACACTGGTTTGTGCTCAGTTATAAAATGCAAATAGATGAATCTATGTGAAGATCTAAAGCACTGATTCTCAACCTCCCTAATGCTATGACCCTTTAATACAGTTCTTCATGTTGTAGTGATGCCCAACCATAAAATTATTTCATAACTGTTGTGAATCGTAATGTAAATATCTGATATGCAGGATGTCTGATATGTGACCCCTATGGGTGTTAAGACCCACAGGTTTAGAACCATTGTTCTAAAGTCCCTGAATCTAATCTTGGGAGGCATCTATCGGGGGGAGGGGGGAGACACTTGTCTGGAAGAGCTGGATCTTCATCATGAAGTTTCAGTGGAGAGGGCAACTTTCCCAGAATTGAGCAGAAGGGCAGCAAGCCCTAGGCTTAGCAGGTCTCCTAGGGACTGTAACCTTGCATTCTATTTCTGTCAAATGGAGGGGAACGTCTCCTGAGCTATGAACTCTTTTATTGCATGAAGTGCTGTCCTTTGTGCTTCCTGTAACACATCCTGGCACAAGAATATTAGTGAAAAGAGTTTATTTATATTTTCTTGGTGCATGGTCCTACATACAAACTGCCAAAGAGGGCTATTGGAAGAACTGAGCAGTAACTTTGAAGAAACTCTGAAATAGAAAGTCACTTTTCCTGTAATCTATTTATCAGGCATTATAATATCTTCTGATTCAGAGATAGGTACCAAGGACAAGAAGTGTAAGTTAATGCTTTCTATAAAGATCTTTTATGTATACAGATGCTTATCAGTGTACCTAGGTTTATGTGCAGCTAAGACCATCACAGATTGAAAATACCATGTGTTGCACTGCCAGACAAACTAAGAAACAAGGAAGACCCTAAGAGAGACATACATGGTTCCTCGAAGAAGGAGAAAGGGACAAGATCTTCGGAGAAAATTGGGAGCATGGGGGGAGGGGAGAGGGAGTTAGGAGTATGAGAAGGGGAAAAGGGGAGGGCAGAGGAGGACATGAGGGAGCAGGAAGATTAAATCAGGGGAAGAATAGAGGAGAGCAAGAAGAGATACCATAATAGAGGGAGCCATTATAGATTTAAGAAGAAATCTGACACTAGGGAAAAATCTCAGAGATCTACAAGGATGACCCCATCTAAGAATAAGCAAAGTGTAGAGGCTACCTTAAATTCCCTTCCCTGAAAATGAGATTGACTACCTTATATGTCATCCTAGAGGCTTCATCTAGTAGCTGATGGAAGCAGAAGCAGACACCCACAGCTAAACTCTAGCCGAACTCCTGGAATCCAGTTGCAGAAAGGGAGCAGTGATGATGAGCAAAGGGGTCAAGACCAGGCTGGGGAAACCCACAGAAACAGCTGACCTGAACAAGGGGGAGCTCATGGACCCCAGTCTGATAGCTAGGAAACCAGCATAGGACCAACTTAGCCTCTTGGAGCCTTAGCAGTGTCTTTTGTTAATTGAAAAGTAAAAGTCCTGTCTGTGATGAACACTGAATCACAGTGAAGACTGTTTCTAACGTAACAAATCAGTTAATATTTTTTTTTAAAAAACTTTCCAGAGGTGGGAAAGCCATACTTGTTCAGTGGAAACAAAACTTCAAACTTGGACTGGACCTGGGTGTTAGGAGGACTGGGCAGTCTGTGAGGCCTCTGGTAGTGGATCAGCATTTATCTCTAGTTTACTAATGGACTTTGGAAGCTCGTTCCACATAGAGGGATACTCTCTCAGCCTAGACACATGGGGGAGGGCCTAGGCCCTGCTCCAAATGATGGAACAGACTTTGAAGATCTCCCATGGAAGTCCTCACCCCCCACCTGGGGAGCAGAAGGAAATGGGTTAGTGGTTTGGGTGGGGACAGGGGAGTAAATGAGGGTGAGGGAACTGGGATTGATATATAAAACATTTTTTTTTCAAATTTAAACCACAAAATATTATCAGAAAAGGAAAAATAATATACCTAACCACATCATGTTGCTTAGCTACAAAGTCCACTGTGGAGTCAAGGTGTCTTGTGACTGGGTACCTGGCTGCAAGCTACAGACCACATCAAAGTAGGTCAGCATCTCCAGTATTAGAACTCATAGCTCTACCACAGCAAAAGGGCAAAGTCCAAGTTTGAAGTTTTGTTCACACTGAACGAGTATGGCTTTCCCACCTCTGGAAAGTTTTTTTTAAAAAAGTATTAGCCAATTTGTTACATTAGAAACAGTCTTCACTTTGATTCAGTGTTCATCACAGACAGGACTTTTACTTTTAAATTAACAAAAGACACTGCTAAGTCTCCAAGAGGCGAAGTGTTTGATCTGAGCTCAGGTCTATCAAAGCCGGATTACATTATTTACGCTCCCTCTCCCTTGCTCTTAAGAATAATAGCTCTCTCTCCACTTCAGCTCCCAAGGTTAGACTCTAATTGATCCCCTAGAGATTGATGTGAAAAGAATTTATATTTCTTTAACTCCCTATCCCACCTACCAACAATGAATTGTTTTTTCTATGTGGACATCAGGCCAGTGTGTGCCCCTTGTGACAAGACTTATGAAGTGCTCAGGGGAGAAGGCTAGCAGAGGAATAATTGGAGCCCAAGTTACCTAGACTTTTAAATAACAGAGACGCAGAGACATTGTGGAAGTGGTGAAGGGCAGGGGGAGGGCTGAAGATTTTCCTAGAGCTGAAATGGAAGCTGCAAAGATGGATGGAAAGGGAAGAAGCAGAAATCATGGAAGAAGTGACAACAATATCTTTAGAGCACCAAGTTCTCAACCTGTGAGTTGTGACCCTTTTGAGGCATCAAAGGACCCTTTCATGGGGTTAGCGTATCACATATGCTGTATAGCAGATATTTACGTTGAGAGACATAACAGTAGCAAAATCACAGTTAGGAAGTAGCAACAAAAATAATTTTATGAGGAATTGTATTAAAGGGTGAGAACCACTGTCTTAGAGCTGTGGCACAGGGGTAGGTCAAAAAGTTTTCCTGCCCATTACTCTGCTCCTCTGTGCAGGTGCTGAGGCAGTGTGCTCAGTGTGGTAGAGACTTTAGGTCCTGAAAGGTTAGTGAGGGCAGGAGCTTGTCTTGTACAAAGAGAACCAGCCTGATGGAAAATCCTCCAAGCCATCAGCCACTGAGGCCAACACTATAGGCTGTACCTAAATTATTCTATCCCTCATAATATCTTTTCCTCTAAGATGTGTTGAAATGTTCTAATTGCCTGTGTCCCACTTTTCTGTGTTCAGGGAACGTATCAGAGAAAAGAGAATGGCTCTTAAGTCCTTGAGAGATATTCTTGAGAGATAAAATGCACATATTTACAACTGTAATTCAGTTTTAGTAACTGTACTAAAAATGGAAGTAGGCGTCCTATGGCAGGATGTTGCCTAGAAGAAATAGTAAAGATGACATCCTGAGCTTTCTCAAACAGGCATTTGAATGAAAAGATTGGGCCATCCCAGAGACATGGTCTTATGCTACTAGAAGCTTTGTTAGTGTTAATTAAGCATCCTCGTGCAGAGTTTGGAGGGAGTTGTCATGTATTGAATGTTGCAGTTCAAAGGACACTAAGCAAACTACAAGCAGGCATTCATTTCTCACCAAAACGTATAGCTCCACCCTGGGAGGAAGAATTCTTGATACAAACTAAACAGGACATTATTCAAAGAGCAGAAAATTATCTCAAACTTCAGTATAGATTTATGAGGACCAATACATCTTGACAACACAGACTCTCCCAATCTGTCAATACTAAGGGATGTCTTTTCTAACAGGCACTCACGTGAAATGCCAAGCGCAGTCATATCTAGTCTATATGATACCTCTTGAGAGTTGTACTCTGGAAACCCATCTCCTTATGTTCCCTATAAGTTACTGCACCTGGTGTGGATACATGCTCGTCACTTAGCAGGGTACAGGCAACAGGATGCCCACGAGTTCCTCATTGCTGCCCTAGATGTCCTGCATAGGCACTGCAAAGGTGATGATGTTGGCAAGGTGGCCAGCAATCCTAACCACTGTAACTGCATCATAGACCAAATCTTCACAGGTGGCCTGCAGTCAGACGTCACCTGTCAAGCCTGCCATGGTGTTTCTACCACTGTAGACCCATGCTGGGATACCAGTCTGGACTTGCCTGGCTCTTGCACATCCTTCTGGCCTATGAGTCCAGGGAGGGAGAGCAGTGTGAATGGGGAAAGCCACATACCAGGCATTACTACCCTCAAAGACTGCTTGCGAAGGTTTACAAGGCCAGAGCACTTAGGAAGCAGTGCCAAAATCAAATGTGGTAGTTGCCAAAGCTACCAAGAATCTACCAAACAGCTCACTATGAAGAAGTTACCAGTTGTTGCCTGCTTTCATTTCAAACTGTTTGAACACTCAGCTGGATATGACACCATTTATGGCGTTAAGTAAAGAGACCTGAATAAATAGACAGTTGCAGCTACCAAGCAATAGTGGTTAATCACCAAGAACCTTGGAGAATGGGCACTACACACCAACTTCATTCACCACCACAGGGACCAGTGGTTCAAGTGTGATGATGCCGTCATCACCAAGGCCAGTATTAAAGATGTGCTGAACAGTGAAGGGTATTTACTGTTCTATCATAAACAGGTCCTGGAACATGAACAACTTGATGCAACATACACACACACACACACACACACACACACACACACACACACAGTGAGATATCCATCCTACCCGCACCTGTTGCACTGACCACGCCCATTGGGGTATGGGGACAGGTGCAGGCAAGACCTGTGGGGACTAGGTCTGGGGTCCCGGACCCCAGCTTGCTCTCTTACTTCCTGGTGGGAGACAGAGCATCCTTGGGTCGGGAGCCAGCATTGGCCATCTGTTTCTGATGTAAGTGATTTCTCCCCGAATAAACATCCATCAGCCAATATTTTGCCCTGGGATCTTATTTCCCACACATTACATACATACATACATACATACATACATACATACATATAAATAAATGAAACGAAAAAGAAATTTAAATGTGAAGGAAATAAATACACAGTTTTTTAAAGCCACACAAAGACATACCTAAAATGACAGCAAGTACCAGGATGTAATAACCTATTAAACACAAACCAGGATGTTGTGGGATATTATTTTAACCAGGCAAAGATGTGTTACATTTGTTTATGCCACATTTGTTTAATGACATAAGGATGTGTGTTCATTTATGTAAAGATGTGTTGAATTTGTTTGGTCTTGCCTGCCTCAGGTACCTGATTGTTGTAATAAAGAGCTGAATGGCCTTTGGCTAGGCAGGAGAAAAGATAGGCAGGCTGCCAGACAGAGAATAAATAGGAGGAGAAATCTAGGTTTGGGGAAGGAAGAGTGAGAGAGAAGGAGGAGAGAACAAGGAACATGTCTGAAACAAGAAGCCAGGCAGCTGCCAGACAAACAGACACAAGAGACAGTGAACGAAAGATATACAGAAAAGAATAAATAAAAATCCCCAAGGCAAAATATAGATGAAGAGAAACAGTTTAAGTTAAAAGAGCTAGCTAGAAAAGAGGCTAAGCTAGGCCAAGCATGATTTGGGAGTTGGGTGGTGGCCTAAAAGAAATAGCCTGGTACACCAGGAAAAATCAGAGCAAGAAATAACCAGTGATCAGTGTCTACATGCAGTTAAATATATAAAGGTGGTAGGGGCTACTTCATCACCATTAGTGCATCAAAAGCTATGTGACAGTTACTTTTTTATTTTAAAGGAAAATAATGGAATCAAATCTTTAAAAAAAAATCAGGCCTTCCCTATTTTAATGGTGGAAACATGTACAAAGCATTTTCTACCATACCTGTGTCATATGCTGAATTCAGCATGAATAGCAGCTTAAGCAGGGTTTAATTTTTCATTTTTCTACAGCTTCACATTGATTATGTGAAGGTTTATAATATGAATTTCTATTCCTCACCTTGCATTTCAGATGAACTGACAATAAGGATATTCTATCTTTAAAGCAATAAACTGCAAAAAAAAAAAATCTCACCACTTCCTTAAAAGACCCAAACAGTGGAAATGGTAAAATCAATGAGCCCATACTGGCACTACAGGACAATTCAGAGAAATTATCAGTGGACGAAAAATGTAAGAAGTCTTCAGATGAGGGGCAGGAGATGGAGCCAGGACCGCTTGTTCTGGTAAACCAAGGAAGTCCTAGTCTACGATGAGAAAAAGATTATTCCAAATAGAGACCTGGTTGCAAGAGGGTTCTGTGCCCTGAAGAGATAATTGCTTTGCTGCATCAAATTGGGTTACAGCTAGACTTTACCTAGCAGGAACCTCTGGTAGGTCTGCTCCTAAAGAAAAATTCAGTTAAAAAGTGACTATTGGGAAGAGAATGAATTTATCATATTGAACTGCTGTGAAGTTCCATCAGAATGGAGATGCAGTTCAAAATAGCAGAGGCAAATTTGCATTGCTCTAGGCACATAGAATGTCAAACTATCAAAGAGTTGGTGGGCACAAAAGCATGTGTTCTACTCTTGAGTGCTCTAGGCACATAGAATGTCAAACTATCAAAGAGTTGGTGGGCACAAAAGCATGTGTTCTACTCTTGAGTGCATACACTCTTGATGGCATCCATGACTATGTGCAATCTGACATAACTCAATATACAAAACTAAGTTCAGCTTTAAGCAATGGGTGCCCGGAGTGCAGCACTGTCTGTGGACTGGAGTGCAGCCAGTATGTTCCACTTAGAAATCATAATGCCTTCATGGGAGTTGTCTGAGTGGCCATGGCTACTTCTCCTAATGTCAGGCCAAGATTTTAACCTTTCTCTTCACTACATATATTCCAAAATGTGAGAAAAATCTCTTTTCAAGTTCCCTTACAGATCTGAGAAGTTTGAAGGAAGGGGGAAATGCATGGAAACTAAACAGTGGGACTCAAAAAACACATGTATCACTACGTATTAAATGGAGTAGATTATTTCCACATGATGAAATGGGTCTTTTCATGAGAAGTTGAAAACACAGGGAACTATACACTGAAAGGTTCTCAATTTACACACACACACACACCATCAACACTTGAGAGGATAAGCCAAAGAAGAGTGGCATGGGTTATAGGCTAGCATGGGATACTGGATTCCAGGCCAGCCTGGACAAAAGAGTAAGATCCTGTCTAAAACAAATACAAAACCAAAATAAATAAATAAATAAACAAGTTCACATTGTAAAGAAAAATATAACATCTTACTATTTTCTTTTAATGAAAATTCCTTCTCTGCACAGATCATATCTGGAAGACACGCCAAACAGATTCTTTCCACATAGATTGACAGTAAACTAAACAAACAATGACAGAGAAATCAGTTTTACTGTACAGAACAAGTCAGAGGACTGGGATATTCAATAAACTCATCAAGGACTTGGTACTGATTAAAAAAAAAAAAACTGGTCCTAAATTCATGTGCCCAGTGATATGGGATGTCCTTCTGTATGCTGTGTTGCTTTTATTAGGTGAGAAATAAAGCTGACTTGGCCAATGGCCAAGCAGAATATAACTAATCCAAACAGAGTTAAGGAAAGAAAGAAGACAGAGTCAGAGAGAAGCCATGTAGCTACCACAGGGGTAAGATACTAGAACATTATCAGTAAGCAAGGGTGATATAGTGATACACTGATTATTTAAAATTGGTTAATTTATAAGAGAGAGCTGGCCAATAATGTGCCTGAGCCATTGACCAAACAATTATATTTAATATTGACCTCTGAATGATTATTTCATAAGTGACTGTGGGGACCCTGCTAGCAGGAGAGAAACTGATCCAGGAGATCCAGGGGGACAGAAAAAAAGAAAAAAAGAAAGAAAAAACATTCAGATACACTCCAGCTCTGATTTCACTGACTGTTCCTTTCCAGTAGCCATCTCCTTTCTACACACACACACACACACACACACAGAGAGAGAGAGAGAGAGAGAGAGAGAGAGAGAGAGAGAGAGAGAGAGAGAGAGAGAGAGGAGTCTTGGCCTCACTGGGTGAAGTTCTGCTGGCAATGCTTTTGCCAGTGACACACTGCCCCACCACACAGAGTTCATGCACTAGATAAAGCCACATCCGATTCCACCAACTCCACCAAAATGCTGGGAGATGTCAAAGTCTGTGAGCCCCACAGGGTCATTTCCTCAGTTGCATTACAGATGGAGACTCTGTCAAGCACATGTTTCATCCCTTCTAAACAAGTACCGAGTATCCATTTGCCCTTTAAGAAATAAGAGCACACGGCACAGGAGGGGCTGCAGCAGGCTCAACAGTTAGGAGCACTTGCTGCTCTTCCAGAGGAACCAAGTTAGGTTGCCAGCACCCACAGCAAGCAGATGGCGACCACCTGTAACTCAGTTCCAGAGGATCCCACGCCCTCTGCTAGCCCCTCGTGTACAGCACACATGGCATGCACGTCTGCACACACACAAATTAAAACATGGCTTTTTAAAAAAACCACATGTAAAATCTTTTCCATCACATATTCCTTCAACATGCATTTATTAAATGCCACTCTCACCTGCTGCTGCTTGAAACACACTTAGAGGCAAAGCCTGTGCTTGCTATGCAGTAAAGGCTTTTCATTGAATTCACACAACTCTCTGTAGACAGTACTTGAGTTACATCGACTTTAAAGAGGTGGGGGTGGGGGAGGCAGGCTCTGAGCAAGTTCACGCTTCAAGTGACACAAGAAAAGCAGAATGCCTAGCCATGGGGCCTCCCTTGGGGGAGCAAGGACTGACTCATTACTCTTTGGAGCAGGCCAAAATAAACTTCAGCGAGGAAGACGCCTGTGAGCAAACAGGTGGAACTTAGATAGCACAGAATGGAGGGAAGGCGTCTCAGGCAGAGGAATCTGAGCAAGAAGAAGGAGTGGACAAAGGGCAGAGTGTGCACCGGGGGAAACGAAGCAGGTATGCTAGCTCGCTGGCCTGGAAAGCGAAGATCCAACTGCACTGGACCATCTCTCTGCTCCCCATTCCCATCCATTGTCTGAAGCCTGCCAGTGGTCTCCCTTCAAATGCCTTTCTGTCTCTCAGTCCCCATGGCAACAGCCTTAAAGCTCACTTTCATCCAGCTGCTTCTTATTCTAATTGCTTCCTCTGTGGCCTGCCAGGAAGTATTCAGCCCCTCCGTGAGGCTGCGCACATCTAAGTCTGATCTTCTCGGTGCCCCGCTTAATTGCCCAGGCCAACCAGCAGCACTGTACAGGCTCTGCGCCTCTTGAGCCCTGCTAGAGGGCTTTGCACTCCCATCTCCTCCCCTCACCCACCGCTTTGGTCATTAAGTCTATTATTCGGGTCCCTCATGGGCCCACGAATTAATTAGCCACACATAAACGCCTTCTGAAAAAACCTAGGGGAGAATGAATGTGCTGCGTAAGCCAAGACAGCTAAGGAGCGCAGGGGTCAGCTGACCCCTTGCAAGACTATGCTCTGCAGCGCCCCTCCCCCTCCCCCTCAGCCAGCCTTTGGTGAGAATGGAGGGGCCTACTGCTTGCGAAAGTCTAAAGAGAAAAATATAAAATGAAAAGATTGGTCACCATTCCTTTCATTGTTGTTCAATCTGCTTCCCTACTCTTTCCCTAGACTCTCCCTTGCCTGCCAACCACCCACTCTCTTTGCCTGCCAAGGGAAGCTGGTAAATGAAAACTGCCCACACATCCTCTATGGAAGCCAGATCCGCAGTGCTACAAGTGGGGTGGGGCGAGTTCTTCCTAGTGGAGTTGTGGGATATAGGCTGCCAGAAAGGAACTCAGGAGGGTTCCAAGGCAAGCACAGCTAGCTGGAAATCTGCTGCGTGTGAGAGAATCACATTCGCTGAAGGTGATATTTTGTTGCCAGTTACAGAGATCTTGTTAGTATCTTCTGTGGAGATGGCAGCAATGGTGGCCTCAGCTGGAACAGCATAGGGAGGGAAGGTGCCGGTAGATGTGGTAGAGACATAGGTGCTTGAAGCCACAACTTGCTGAGGCTGCTTTATTGTACACTGTGTAACTGTTTCCCTCTGCCTTTCAATTTGATGTAACTTCGGCACACCCACTTCTCATGAGTGTGTGAATTCCATTCCCCTTTCCCAACCTAGGACGGGATACAAGCTACAAAAATAAAATAGTGGACCTTATTGAAAACCATAGAAGCAAGCGAATTGGCCTGTTTCCAATAATACATGGGTTCTGATGGCTTCAGGCAGCCAAATGGCTTCTAGGACATTTTTGGACTTCCTTGGCTCAAGTAGCTTGGAGATGTCAAACAACCTGTAGGTAGTGAATCTCAATTCAAATCGTTTTCTCCCAACACCCTCAGGACCATAGGGCAGGGTCCTAACATGTGAACACTGAGATCTTTATAAGGATTGAGCACCTCCTACATGGGTTGAACCATCTTGAGAGAGTACCACAGCTTTGCAGAGAACAAGCACTTGGGGGACGCTAACCTACTACATGGAAGCAGTCACTTGGCAGGATCCCAGTGTGCAGCAGAACACTGGATATGTGGATGTGTGGAGACTTGAATATTTACCTGTATGGGTCTCAATCCATCATAGATCTATACTGCCTAGTAGCAGGCCCTAACAACTGAGAGGGCTTAAGCAAGATACAACCACTTGCTAAGGCTCCTTTTACACCCCCAGAAGCCAAGGCAATTTGTAGAGCCAGAGCATACTACAGACTTCAAGTCCACCCAAATACTTCAGAGACTCCAAACACCTTTGTCCAAGGTTGGAGGAAATGTGAGGCCCCAAGCACTTCCAATACTACAGATACATCCACAGGCTATACTGTTTCAAGAGATCAAAGTACATCCAAACATCTAAGCAGACTAAGTGACCCTAGCAAGCCAAAGACAGCACTTCTGAGATCTCAAGTACTCTGTACACTCAATTCACGTCCAAGGACCCCAGCACCTTGAAAGCCTCAAAGGTTTCTAAGGACCAGGAGGCCTCCAGGACCTCAAAACATATGAGCAACTCCAAGGTCACAAGAACCTTAGTCTCCCAACATCCTTAAGGCCCACATCACTTCAAAGGATTCCAGAATCTCCGAGGCTTCAAGCACTTTGGAGGGCACCTGTACCTCTCAGGAGCTAAGTAGCACAGAGCATCTTAAACCTCTCAGAAACAGTAAATGCCCTGAAGCCATTAAGCAACTCAAAGATACCAAACATATCAATGTCTTGTACCATCTTTAAAAGTCTGAACTGTATGAAAAGCCTTCCACTTAAAAAGCCCTCTGCATATTGAAAGCCTGGAGTACCTCGATGGATCCAAATACCTTCCTCTTCAAGTCCCCTAGCACTCTGAATTTCCTGATCAGTCGAGTCTGAATTTGTTAGTACTTCAGAAGTTTCTGTAAGCCCAGAACAACCCAGAACTTCACAGATCCCTAGCTCTTCAGAGGTATCACATATCTCTCAGAAACCAGCACTTTTAAAGGCTTGGGTGTGACTTGGGGAACCCTAAAAAACTAAGATTCCCAAGCATCATCAAATCTAAGAACTTCAAAAATCATCACCCAACCATGAAGTTAGATATTAATTTGGTGATGGGCACCTGTGCTAAAGAAAGGCTTATCTTTGAGGTTTTGTAGAAAGTAGGGATGTGGATCAGAAAGAAGTACAGACTATACAATTGGGTGAATGACTCTCTCTAGTACACCAGAATGTGTGTTATTTGGAGATCAAGACCAATAAGGAAAATAACCATGCCAAGTTTTAAAAGAAAAAATTGAGTAAAGCCTATAACAGATACCCTAGGACTAGCCCCCAAGGTCAGACCAGAGCAAACCAAAGCACTGACTCATATCTTCCTGAGTCCATGTGCATGCCTAATTTCAAATTTTTAGAGATGTTTGTGCAAAAGATGGTTCCAATGTCATTGGCACTTCTAGTAATACTAAGAACAACAGAGCCTACAGCTATAAGCATTACTTGATGGGGACAGTTAAACAGAAAATCAGAGGAATCCCAAGGGGACATGTGTTACTGATATGGAAGAGGAAACAGGAAACAAAGTATTTAGTATTGGTATTTAGTATTGTGTAGGTAACTTTAAGATTAAAGTCTTATTAAATATTGCAATGTTTGGTTTTTCAAGACAGGGTTTCTCTGTGTAGCTTTGGAGCCTATCCTGGCATTTGCTCTGTAGACCAGGCTGGATTTGAACTCACAGAGATCTGCCTGCCTATGCCTCCCAAGAGGCATGTACCGCCACCATCCAGCCCTACATATTGTAATTTTAAACCTTTTTACATATTTGAGGTTCACAATTTTTAAACTGACATTTCTCATTCCAACTGCCTGCTCACCAACCCAGCAACTGCTTCCAAATTACCACACACTTAGTATTATTATAAATGCTCAGCCAATAGGTCAGACTTATTAGTAACTAACTCCTATTTTAAGCTAACCTTTATTTCTTATTTACACTCTGCCATGTGTGGTACCTTTATTAGCATGGCATGTTCATCTCCTTTTACCTCTGTGTCTCCTTGCATCTCTTCTGATTCCACCATTCTCCTTAGTTTGGTTACCCCACCTATACTTCCTGCCTGGCTACTGGCCAATCAGCATTTTATTATACCAGTTTAAGTGACAAGTCTTTACAGCTTGCAAGAGGATTATTCCATAGCACTCATATTCATCAGTTCAACTTTAGTAAAGGATCAAAGTCATAAGTTTAGAAAATTTTTAATATTAGTTTTCTTATTGATGTAAATATTTAACAAGTGTTTGAACAGTTCTTTATACTATACAATATTATGTGTATCATATGTGTGTGTGACTTCAAGCAACTGTGTTCTATGTATTTTGATGGATTCACCATTAAAATAGCTGAGTCATAAATAAGGAACAACATGAGATAAAAACAAAACTCACTTATATATGATCCACATATATTACTTGTGTTTGCTGCATATATGCTTTCTGCTATAATGGACTCTATATATGCTCACTCCCACATAAATGTCCATATATAAAAATTCAAACCCAGAATCTATGTATGAGAAAGGGCATGCAATATTTGTCTTTCTGAGCTCATTTAATGTAATTTATTTCTGAGCTCATTCAAGTGCTTTCAGTTCCATCCATATTTGTTTTGCTAATTTCATTTTTCTTTACAGATGAATAAAGTTCCACTGTATCACAGTTTCATTATCCATTCATCAGGTGATAGACAACTAGACTGTTTTCATGGCCTAGCTATTGTAAATAGAGCAGCAATGAATATGGATGGACATGTGCCTCTGTATAAGATAGAGTCCTTTGGGGCATATACCCAAGAACTGAATAGTTAGGTCATATGGTAAGTCTATTCCTAGTTTTCTGAAGTACTGCTGCACTGATTTTCACTGTGCTGAACTAATTTTGTACTCCCACAAACAATGCATGGGGGTTTTCTGTTCCTGCATCCTAGCTAGCATTTGTTGTCTTTTGTTTTCTTAATTTTAGCTATTCTGCCTCTAAGATGAAATCTCAAAATAGCTTTAATTGTCATTTCCCTGATGGCTAAGACTGGTAGCATATTTTAAAATATCTCTTACCCAATTGTATTGCTTCTTCTGAGAACTCTGCTTAGTTTTTACATTTTTTATAGCACAATTTTAATTGGCTTTTTTTTTGGTATTTAGTGTTTTTCTCCAGTTCCTTGTATATTTTAGACACTAATCCTCTGTTAGACATTTAGCTGGCAAACAATTTTCCAACTCTGTAGGCTGCCTCTTCAATCAATTGACAGTGCTTTTTGCATTACAGAAACTTTAATTTCACAAAGATCTGTTTGTCAATTGTTCTTATTTCCTGGGTGACCAAAAATCGATTCAGGGAGTTCTTGCTCTAGTTTGTATCCTAAAGTGTATTTCTTACTCTTCTGGAAGTGTCAGGGTTTCGAGACTAACAATGAAATTTTAGATCTGTTTGGAATTAATTTTTGTGCAGAGTAAGATATAAGATCTTATTTATTATATATGTAGATACCTAGTTTCCCAGCATGATTTGTCAAACAAGTTATCTTCCCTCTCATGTATACTTTTGGCATCTTTGTCAAAAATCAAGTGCCTTTAGGTGCATGGACTTATATATGGGTTCTTAATTCTATGCTATTGATCAATGCATCTAATCTCTGACAGTACCATGCTGTTTTTACCACTATGGCAATGTAGTATAACAAGATCAAGAATGGTGGTTCTTTTTGGCAATCCAGAGTCTTTTGTGCTTCCATAAGAATTTTAATATTTCTGGGAAAGGGTTCTAGCTTCTCTGGGGTTGTGGATTATAGGCTGGGTATCTTTTGCTTTATGTCTGGTGTCCACTTATGAGTGAGTACGTAGTATATTTGTATTTCTGGGTTACCTCACTCAGGATGTTTTTTTCCTAGTTCTACCCATTTGTTTGCTTTTAGTAGGATAGTCATTTTCCACACTATTATCCTACCAATCCACGTGCATGGGAGGGCACTCCATCTTCTGGTATCTTTTTAAACAATTATTTATTGTTTTAAGATTTTTATTGTATGAGGCTTTCATTTTTTGTTGTTTTGTTTTGTTTTTTGTTTATTTTGGTTTTTTGTTTTGTTTTTTGTTTTTCAAGACAGAGTTTCTTTGTGTAACAGCCCTGGCTGTCCTTGAAATCACAAAGATCCATCTACCTCTGCCTCTCAAGTGCTGAGATTAAAGGTGTGGGCCACCACCACCTGGCAAGGCTTTCATTTTCTTGGTTAGGCTTATTCCAATATAGATGGATAGATAGATAGATAGATAGATAGATAGATAGATAGATAGATAGATAGATAGATATTGGCTGCTATGAGCAAAATTGTGTCTCTGGTTTCTTTCTCCTTCTGTTTTTCTTTGATGTTTAAGAAGGCTGTTGATTTGGATATGTAAATTTTGCAACATACCACTTTGCTGAAAGTGTTTATCAACTCTCAGAGTTTCCCAGTGGAGTTTCTAGTGTACAGAATCATGCCATCTGCAAATAGAAATACTTTGCTGTGATATAACATGATGACCAGAGCAACTTATAGAAGAAATAGTTTATTTTGGCTTACAGTTCCACAGGGATGAGAGTCCATCATGGCAATAAGGCATGGTAGTAGGTATGGTGGCAGGAACAGAAAGCTGAGGGCTCACGTCTTGAACTGAAAGAAGCAGACAAAGAAAACTAGAAGAAGGCAAAGGCCTTAAGCTCCTGAAGCCTAACCCCAGTGACATAATTCTTCCAGCAAGGCCATACCTCCTAAACTTCCTCAAACAGCACTACCAAAAGGGCCAAGTGTTCAAATATTGGAGTTTACCGGGGACCGGTCATTGAAACCACCTCAATGGGGTTGAATTGTTGGTTGAGATTTCTTGTTTTGTTCTTTAACTGAGGTTGCCTTTCTTCTTTCAATGTCCGGGAGGAATCAAGTTCTAATACAGTTGTGGAGGTGATTTTATCTGTTAAACCAAGGTTCCAGCAATAGAATCTATCTCAAATCTGTTCCTAGGAGTTAAGTACAATCATTAGCAGTTCTAATATTCAGTAGTTAATTCACTCTAATAACATAGTTGCAGGTTACTACAAAACAGACACTTGTTAGTTACTGAATAGTTAAGGGAGAAAAGGGATGGGTGTATTTAAAGGAAAAGAAAAGAAAAGGAGGTAATCAATCATTGTAAGACTGTCACATGATAAGTATTAGGTTGTGAGGAGGGAATGGGGATAATTGAAGCTAAGGAACAAATAGGGTGAATTTATGGGAGTTGTGGTTAGTGGTAAACTAAAGAAAGGGGGTAAAAATATGTATCCACAAATCATAAACCAAGTAAGCCTGTGGGAATTGGGTGATATAGCAATAACAGGAATGAGTACAGAAAAACATAAATGAAGAAAAAAGGAAAAATGAAAACTGAAAAGAAAATAGAAAATGAGAAATAAAACTAAAAGGCATGAACAGTAGGGGACAGTGTTGGCCTGCTTCAATGGCCTCCTGTACCATATATATATATATATATATATATATATATATATATATATATATACACACACACACATACACACACACACACACATATATATATATATATATATATATATATATATATATATATATATACACACACACACACACAAATGAAGGAGGAGACCTGGCTGGAGAAATAACATAATGGAACAGAAAAAAAAGAACAGCTGTAGTAGGGAGGAAGAACAAAATGGACTAAGAAGAAAATAAGATCACTGGTCTGAATGTTGATTTCATCTCCTGGGTGATGAACTGCTTTGTCTCCCAGGTCTTGGTCCAGGCCTTATTCCATGTTCCTGTTTAACAGACCTGTTCTTCATTGGGGGCTACAAGCTTCACTTGGATATGGAGTTCTGAACTATGCTCTCTGGGTTGTGGGTAGCTGAAGCAACTACACCTGGCTGTTATTGCTATCTTCCGAGAGTGTCAGGAGAAGCTGGTGGGTGTGCTGTGTCCAAAGCTGACAGTGTTCGCGCAGATTCACATTTCTCTTTTGAAACAGTGATGTTGGAGCTGAGAATCTCTACTAGCACCACCTCTATAGATGGCCCATTATGAGTCTGTGATGCCAGTTTTCCCAGAGGAAAGAACCTATACAGCGGCTGCAGTGGCTTTTGCTAAACTTCCAGCACCAATTCTAGCCTGATGGTTAAAAACTGTCTATGGCTGTGACTGTAGGAGAGGATTTTGGAGTGTTGATCTGGTTGTGGATAGGTAGCACATGGAGTAAAAATAAAATATGCCTGTTCCCATTCATTCCTACATGAAATCACATACTTCTTGAATGATTTAGATGAAGTGAAAATAAAAGATACCTGTTTTAATTAACTACTAATTGGAATCATTTATTCATTCTGATTTGGATTCTAGACTGCCATTGTTTCAAGAAAATTGTCTTCAGAAATGAACTTCCTGTGAGGAACCACAAGGAGAAAAGGAGGAGCAATAAGAATACACAGAGCTACGTCAATCTGAGTTCTCAAGGTAATATTGGGGTGCAGGAGTAAATCTGGAGTCACTGAGGGCAACATAGAAAATTAGGGAACGAGAAATTCCTCAATGAACTTTTCAGGTGCTGCTAGAGAGATATACATAGTGAGGAAGGAGGTGAGAGGAAGAGAGTCAGTATCTCACAGGCTGGGTGCCACAGCTTACAATACAGCAGTGATAATAAAATCAATAGCCATGATGAACTGGGACACTGGGGAGAAAGGCTCTGAAGCATGTGGTATTCCAAATGTGGGAGGAGCCTGAGAGAAGATTCCACCTGGAACTTCACACCAAGGACACTTATGAGTTTCTCAGGTGCCAGAGTTTCATGCTCTGCACACTGCTTAAAATGATCACTCACTGTATGTGTGCACACGTGTGTGTGGGGGTGTGTGTGTGTGTGAGGATGTGTGTATATGTGTGTTCAGGGTCAAGGTAATGTTGGGATTTCCCTTTCCCTTTGAGGACATGTGGTAAGTGCAGATGTGGAGATACAGGAGCCTCTTCCCCATTCTCCTCAGCTACCTGGCTGAGAAAGTGCAGGGAATGCTCCACATCTAGAACTGACCACATTTACCACAAGGAAAGTACTAAGGAAACAGACTGCAGCCTCCTTCTAGGGAACACAAAGGACAGGTGCTGACCCAAGCATGCCACATGAACCACAGAGGCCAAGATACATTCTACCCTGCTCCCCTACAATTTCACCTGGCTGGGAGCTGAGTACAAGGCCCAGTCACTGGGAACAGGGCAGGGAGGCAAATGATTTTTCTGTAAAGCCCAAACCCACAGCCTGCAGTCTACAGGCTAAGAAGGCTTCACCCAAAGCAGAGCCCATGAAACAAGCTTCAGCAGCTCCCAGCACATATGATGAGGACCTTCCAAGGTGCAGGAAGTGCCAGAGAATCAAGCAAGAGGCTTGTCCTTGCCTCTGAAGGTACTTGTTGGTCAGTCTACCTCAAGAGGTGGGCAGCCAGGGAATCCAGGAGAGGGCAGCAGGAGGCTTTCTGGGTCAGAGTGACTCAAGTGACAGGCCTGAGACAAGATCCCCGGTCTTTCTTCACATTCCCAGAGTTCTGAACTCTGTCTAGGTCACCCTACCACCTGTTATGGCTTGCCAGTGCATACTCACGGGGGCCTCTGTCTTCAAAGGAAACGTGAATGTTCAGCCTGCTGCCGCCAAACCCATGGAGGAGCACAGAATCTCCCCCCTTGCACAGAGGTTCCTCTAAGCAGACTCTGCACCCCAGGAAAGTCATCTAGGAATTAGAAGAGCCCGTGGCAGGTTTCTACTGCACTTCATGCTTTCCAGAGGAGTGTCACATTGTGTCCCTGCCAGGCCATGATGATCAGTAGACCAGTTTTACAGAAGTGCCAGCTAGCTCAGGGCTAGATGTGATTTATGTCCTTTTAAAACCTGCCTGAGTCTGTGACAGCTCCCTTGGGCATAAAGATCCAATGGCCTGATGAGGTTATCTGTGTGTACAGGCCAAGAGCATCATGAAGACCCCAGAGCAGAAGAATCCCAACACGGGAGAAAGAGCAGGCATATGCCTCCAGCTCCACTGTGCCAGACTTCACTGCTGGGATCCCAAAAGCTTCAGTAGGAAGTACTGTTCAGCTTGAATGTGGAAAGTGGGACTTGGGTGACCAGCTGTGCACAGGGGTAGGAACCTTCAAGGGGCTAGGCTCATCTCACTGCAGGTTGAGTCCTTCCAGAACACTGCTGAAGTACTTCAAAGTGACATGTCTGCTGGTGGAGTAAAAACTGAGGGGAGGGGTGGGGCAAGTTCCCAGTGGGGGTGAGATGAATGACAGGACTGGGAGAGAACCAGGAAAGGGGACTCGTGGAAGAGGGTGAGCAAAAGAGCATGCTCATTGTAATAATGACCCAAATTCTTTCAGCCTTGAATTCTGAGGAGATGAGACAGCAAGCTACCTGGCCTTGGTTCAGTAAATCTGAAGGTTGGGCTGGTCCCACCCCTGCAGCCTTTCAAAGAAAGCAGTGGGAATGCTGCAGTTTCAATTTGCAAGGATAAAGGACAAGGATTGAACACCTGGGGCCTGGAACACTCTGGAGGATTGGGCAACAAGGCCTTGTTAAGGGGAGAAAGAGGTAGAGAGAGGCAGGGAGAGACAAAGACTGGGCAGGAGAGGAATGGGGGATTCCCAAGGCTAGCAAGATTATCAAGTTGTCCTTTACTGAGTACGTAGAATACCAGGCACTTCGTGGACAATTTCCGCGCATTTTCTCTAATGTGTGTGTGTCACTATTTCGAGGTGGGGGGCCTGCAGGCCAGGTTGACCACAGCCCAAACTCATATCACTGCCAGAGACAGGCTTCTAGGATCCCAACAATGGTCATGGTAGGCTTGCATGGGAAAACAGACCCAGTCAAGATGAAGTGGGCTGCCTAATACTGCAAAGACAGACTTCTTCAGCAGGACACAGGGTCTCGACTCAGCCTTGCAGGGATACTCTGTGGTCAAAAGCCTTCAAGCCCAGGGCCATGGCAAAGAAGTTCATGCTGGACACAACCAGAGGGGTCAAAACATAAGGGCAATGCACCCTCCCTGGTGTTATCTGTGGATGTGCAGGGCAGAAGTGGCAGAGGTGCCATGCCCCACTCTAACCTCCACATATGGCAGAGGTGCCATGACCCTCAGCCCTCCAGATTTGGCAGAGGTGCCATGTCCCCCCCTCCCCTCCGGATGTTATCAAGGAGGCTGCTGATTCCTTTCCTGCTTGTCACTCCTCCACAATGACTACCTTATGTCATTTCACTGGAAAGGAGCTCAAGAGTTCACACACTGTGTATGAGTTACCTCAGGTATGAGTCCACTGGACCTGTGTGTTACACGGGTGAGCAAATCACAAGGTCCCTACTGCTCACCATCAATGGGAAGCATGGAAACAAGGAAATAGAAAGCAAAATGAGCACCTTTCCAGCAAGGAGTCACAGCTCCAGAAGAGAGTTGCCTTGGCTACATGTGGTACTGGTGGTGGGGAGGGATCTCAACCCAGTGCTGGGTGAGTCTGCTCAGAACTACCTGGAATGCAGCCACAGGGCCTGGAGGCTCAACTCAACACTTTAGGGAAGGCAAAGTAGACTCGCCTGGAAGAATGGTATTGTAGGAAAGAAAGGAAGAAGAGGAGGGGCTTTCCCTTGCTGATATGTAAAGTAAACATTGCTCTGAAATAAGGGACAATGCTCCAGTGCCAGAGAATGTTTACCATACTTAGTTAATGACAGAAAGGCGAACATCTGTGAGGGGCACTGCGCTGACAGTGAAAGAACAGGAGATGAACTCAGAGGAAGCCGTGACAGAACCCTGGCTTCCTTTAAAGAAGCAAGGCATTGGAAGGGACCTACCCCATGTCTGCAATGAAAGCATGAGGGGTTTGGTGGGAGGCACCCTGTGGGTTCAGTGGTGTGAGCCAGCAAGCCTTGTAGGTGGACCCCTCATGACTCAATATCCTCAGTGCACAGCAAATGCAGGCCGGGCATTTTAGAGCCAGAGAGAAGGCAGGAAGTCAGGCCAGAGATGGGCACTGAGACCTTCCTTCCTGGGAACACTCCATAGGGAGGGTATGGTGGCAACAACATAGGCTCTCTCTACATTTCAAGGAATATCTTCACAGATTTCCTGGGTGACTGCATGCTCAGGCTGGTTGCTCCATGCTCAGGCTGGCTGCTCCCTCCACTACATCATTCCCTCTCCCTCTGGAAGTTCCTAACATGTGCTCAGTATGGCCAGGCACAGGGAGTGCTGCACAGAGAACGGGTGTAACAGTTGGAGGATTGATCAGGAATTGAAGAGAGCACATGCTGGATCCAGCTGCTCCTTGGTACCCTTGTGAACTAACTAAGGGCTTGCAAAAGTAACTGCAGTTTCTGGGGATGCTGTCCTTATTAGGGTTATTACTGGTATGATGAACTGTGCTGTCTTGGGTAAGAAAATGTGTTTATATGGCTCACACTTCCAAACACAAGAGAAAGGCAGGACAGGACCACAAATAGGGCCCCAAAGTGGAGGCAGAAACTGATGCAGAGGCCAGGGAAGGGTTCTGCACAATACCTTGCTCTCCAAGGCTTGCTCGACCTGTTTTTTCCTTTTCTTTCTTTCTTTCTTCCTTCCTTCCTTCCTTCCTTTCTTTCTTTCTTTCTTCCTTCCTTTCTTCCTTTCTTTTTTTCTTTTCTTTTTTTTTTTGTTTACAGTACTAGAACACAGGTATCATCAACGACAACTGATTGGGCCCTCACATATCTATCCCTAATGAAGAAAATGACCTACAGGCTTCCCTTAATTCTGGTCTCCTGGAGGAATTTTCCCAAATGAAGTTCCCTCTTCTCAGATGACAACAGCTTGTGTCAAGTGAACACACAACTAGGAAGCATAAATGGTCTGTGCTGGAGATATGCAGGCAGCATCTGGTGCCACAACCTTGCCTGAGCAAGGCTGGGGGGTTGCAGGCTGCTCTACATGGAGAAGGACAGCAGATGATTAACATAACCCTGAGCAGGACAGCCTGAAGGAGCAGAAAGGACAGTTGTTTAGTAGCTGGACCAGAGGACACAAGGCATGAAAGAGCAAAACCAAGAAACGCCTCTAAACCACAAGAAGGAAATTGTCAATAGGACCACAATGACCACACTATGTAGAAGGACAAACACAGTTGAAAAGGGAGAAGAGAGCCAGCCTTTGCCTCCAGCAATGCAGAAGTCTCTGGCAACATGTATAAGAGTAACTTATTCCAGGTTTGGATGACTAGGCTGATGTGCAGAGGTTTAAGAGACAATGAGAGCGGTGGCCCCGAAGAGTATACAGGGAGGTTAAGTGCTGTATCGCTGTAGAGGGGAGAAGAGAAAATGGGCACAGAGTGGTAACAAGGGAGTGAGATGTAAAGCCAGTACCAAAGGCACTGTGGAGGTAGAAGAGAGAGACTGTTAGCAGGAGGCAGAAGGACACAGGTTGAGCATCAATCAAGAGTGACTCATCAGCAGGATCTGCACAGGATAGAGGTCTGTCAGGCATTCAAGGCCCAACTAACTGAGTTGTCTGCAGTCAGCCTGCAGTGTGTGCTGTGCCAGGGTCTGTTGAGCATCACATGACCGCCAAGCACACTTAGGTACTCAACTGAAGTCCACTGCTTCATAGGACCCGTTATATGGGTTACATGAAATGCCAATTTCTCAAGGGAGAGAGATGCTCATGAGGGGAGGAGCTGGACTGGCAAGAGAGAGGAAATAGAGGGGAGATCAGATTGAAGGCCCGAGTCCAAACTTCTTTCTGTCCTTGTCTTTTCCTAAGCATAATCTCAGACCTCAAGCAAAACCAAAAGGCAGATTTCACAAGCTGCCAGCCTCTTGCAGTATGATGAACACCATAGGTTCATTACTTTCAGGGATATCATAGAAGCCACAGCCTCTAGGCCTGGCACCTGCCCCGCTACCCTAGCCAGCACCGCAACTGCAGAATATTGGCACCATTGTGCACCGGCGCCTGAGGAGCCAAGTCTGTCAGTGACCTTGCTTCCTTATCTCAGTCCCTACCTCTGAATGCTTGATTTTCAGACAGACACCACAAGCCAACACCCTGAACTGTCTTCACACTGACATTTCATCCAAAGGCTTATTACCTGACCCAGCTGGCCCACACATGATGGTTTCTCTCCTTAGGGTCTTTAATGTGTGCATAATCATTGCTGTAGGGGTGTGTCCCCTTCACTTTATCACATACCGACTCTACATCAAATATTTCAATGAGTGATCCCACCTGACAGGATCCAGGAAATAATCTCTGCGGTAGAAACAGAGCAGGGAATGCCTGGCATCAAATAGAGGTTGAGCAGTCATATTCAGGAATGCAGGCCCATCTGTGTAGAGACCTACAGCCAGTGGGCTTGTTTGCACTGGTGAAGGTGAGGGAGAACATACTTGGACAGAAGGAAAGGGCCCATCCTCATCAGACACATATGTTTGGAAAAGATAGGGGTGTGTGTGTGTGTTTATGTAAGTGTGTTTATGTGTGTGTGGTTTTTTTGTGTGTGTTTATGTGTGTGTGTGTGTGTGTGTGTGTGTGTATTTGTATGTGCAAGCCCAAGGGTGTGTTGTGTGTAAGTGTGTGTGTGTTTCCAGATCACCTTTTGGAAGGCACGCAAAGCACGGTCCCTGTAAGAACGGCAATGTTCTGCCTCTAGACATGATAGCAAAGGTCATGTGGACCCCCCTCCTCAGAGCAGTTGGACATTAAATGTCTTGTCCCACTGGTTTTCCCGGTAACAGCCATGATAGAGCATGTCTCTCACTGTTTTCAGAGAAGGACACTTCTAAGATCCTGCAGGACCTGTCCTAGCCTCTGGCCACATGTCTTCTGAGCTAGCAGGATCTGTCATGGACATGGATGATGCTGGGCGCTGGGTAGCAGCTGCCACGCTCAGTGATGGGTGCTTCAGAATTCCTGATGGTGGCAGTTGGTGGAAAGTGTGCATGTTGAGAGAGGATGCTAGCCTCGGAACCAAGGTGTCTACACCACAGAGAGCCTGGGGACCTACTTGAACTTAAGTAACACATGCATCTTCAGTTTACATGTCCCAATTCATGAGCTATGCCTCCTTAGTTGTGAACATGTTCGGAAAAACACACCAGCAGAACTTCAGCAACTCAGACCAGCGATTCCCAAACCTCGGCTCACAAACTCTTAGAGATCTTGTGTCACATACCCTGTAGAGCAGATCTTTACATTACAACTCATAACAGTAGCAAAATCCAGCTTTGAAGCAGATAGGAATATAGCATTTTGGTTCAGGTCACAACCCCATGAGGAGTTGGACTAAGGGCTGGAATATTAGGAGGTTGAGAAGCACTGTCTCAGACTGAGTTCTCTCACTCTGGTGACATAAAACATTTCCACATATCATTCTTTGGCATATTTGGGCTCCTGTGGAACCAATCAGAGGAAGTGTGGACTATTAGATCAAAGAAAACTGGGAAAGACATCCAAATACATGTATCTTTTTTTTTATTTTGCTGTCAGAAAATTCTGGCTAAATGACATACGCCTTCCTAAAAGTACACTGTCCCTCAGTCTTGGGTAGACATTAGGCAAGGCAGTGAGCTTCCACAAGAGGCCCTTGCCGCCAAACAGGCCTCCACTGGCTTTAATCTAGATGGAGGACAGTCAGGCAGGGTTTGCCTTTGGATCCCGTGGGGGTTAAATTTTCACCACTAGGGCTGCTGAGATGTTTCACCAGTTAAGAGCACTGGTTGGTGTTCCAGGCGCCTGGTTTAGTTCCCAGCCCCCACACGGTATCCCACAACTGTCTCTAACTCCAGTTCCAGGGGACCTGAAACCTTCACATCCATGCACAGAAAATAAGGTTAAATAAATTATATATTTTAAAAGTTCACCACCACTGTGTTACAATGGGAAACCATGAAGGTTTCTAATACTGCCCTGTTCCCACAAACACAGCTTGCCTAGGCTAATATTTGCGACAGGAATGCCAAGTCTTAGACAGGAACTTGGTAACAATTGTAATTAAAACAGGTGCCATACAAACATACACACACTCCTGATACACAAGCTCACATCATTTAAGGTCAGCTACCAGCATTCTGTGCGTGGATGGGAGCCCTTCAAGGGTGAAAGATCATACTATGAGCATTGCTGATTTCCCTGATAGAGATTCCTACACTTGTGTCCAGGAGGGTCCAAAGGAGGCACATTTGCCAATCTGCATGCTTGTACGTGAGTGCTCACTATCCAACAAATCCCCGGAGAGACCCTTGAGAGAACCAGCTAAGGACTCTAATAGACATGATGAGTCTTATGGTGATGACCCCTCCTTAAGATTGTCGAGACCAGAGGCCAGGCCTAAACAGCATCCTGTGGACATGGTGGGGACGGTGCTGTTGCTCTCAGTGTACTGAATGGGACACTCTAAATCACCTCTGCCAAAGCCGCATTGTCCCCATCTCAGGAAGACTGATCCCTCAGTGGCTTCATTACCCAGTCACTACCTCTGTCACAGCTGTCCTTCCATGCTCCTAGAGTCACAGTTTGTACTCAATATATCATATATCACAGCCACAGTAGCAGGACACTGGATAAGTTCCCTGTAAAACATTAGAAAGAGGCGCTCTAAGACAGTGTCTGAAAGCAGAGGATGGCTGTGAGGCTCAAAACTCTGGACATGTCACTTGCTGTAGTTTAGATAAACACACATGTGGTTTAGATCTGGCTCTCGAGTGTGTGCACATCCACACATCCACACTCTCTCTCTCTCTCTCTCTCTCTCTCTCTCTCTCTCTCTCTCTCTCTCTCTCTCTCTCTCGCAGACACACTCACACACACACACACACACACACAATCGACCCCAAATGTGACAGTCATGAAGACCACCCAAGGATACACGTGGCTGTTTTTCTCCTATGACCCATATGAATATGTGGCTGAGAAATTGCTGCCTGGCCGGATGGAGGACAGATAGCAGGGCTGACCCATCTGTCCTCACCTGGGGCAGTTTCAGCACTGATTTCTGCACCTGGGCTTTGGAAACAAACAATGGCTTTCCTTCACAGATTCTGCAGGGGGAAAAGTACTATTTGCCTCTAGGGACTGCACTGGAAGGCCAGAGATAAGCCAAATGACAGATAAGCCAAACGATTATCAAAATGAGATTCTATGACCCTCGGCAGAGACAAACTCATCTGTACAGAGTTCATCCCTGGAGCCAGTATTCACATTGCCAGATGCTGGCTACTGTCTCAGCCCTCCCCCACCACCACACACACCTCTCCCATGCCTATGTGCCCATCGCCAGGCTGAGGTATGAGGAAGGTGGCACACAGTACAGCCTGTCAGGGGACCCTTTTCCTCCAAACTTGAATCCCTCTCTGCTGGGCGGCAGCACCTGCTTTCTTACACACATTCCCCTGCCTTTGGGCTGCAGCCCATCTGCTGTTATCCATTACCTGTGTCTGGCCTCTCACTGTGGGCCCCGAGGCACTGACAGAAGCCAGGGAGCCAGCTGCATGTGTAGGACCGGCTTCGCTTTTACACCTGACATGGCTGCTCTTGGCTTCCTGCCCTGCACCCCGGCTCCCTACTCCCCTTGGCCTATGTCCTCTCCCTATCTTGGCTTTCCTGTCTCTCTTGATTCCACAAGAGGAGATCTTATCCGCACTTCTTCGGCTGACTAGTACTCACAGGCATGTCCTGGGCCCCAAAGTGAGAGAAGAACACTCCCTTCCACCTAAGCCTCAGACCCCCCCCCTTTGCCTTTCAGGTCGACCTTGGACACATGAACTGTTCCTTGAAAATGGATGCATGTCCCTAGAGACACAGGCAGCCATTGCTCACATTTCAGGGTCCTTGGAACTACAGAAACATCAGAGCACAATTCCTTATAAGTCTGTATCTGTGTCTGTGTCAGTTTCCATCAGGGTGGTGGTTGTTTAGAATCTCATGTTCCATGTCACACAGATTCAGGCATGCCAGGCACGCTGTCCATGAAATTATCAGCTGGCATATATATGCACCACCATGTGGACATCCCACATGGTCCAGTGTGCCCCCTCAGACACATCTCTAACTTCACAGGTACCTTGGAGGCACAGATTGCAGTCACACACATGCAGTCTCTGCTACACAAGGACGGGAAGGACCACAGACAAGTAATATCCGCACAAAGAGTTGTTGTTGATTTATTGCAACTCCAGCTCCTACCCTCCTCAGAAGTCACAGAGGAGATCACACTACAGTGCTGGTCCATATGACACACACACTTGCACATGGAATCAAACAGGCACCTGAGAACAAATTAGTTGAGAATAAGAAATGGTTGCTCTTTGGAGGAAATGCATTTGGGAAGCTAAGCCCAGGCTGCTTCCCTTTTTGGGCCTGGAACACCCCAGGAAGAGGCACAAGGTCTGACAGGTGTGGCCTGGACCCTAAGACACAAGGAGTCGTGTTGCTCTGCTGTTGTCATGGTTTTGTATCCGTGTCTGTTTCTCTTCCTGCCCCTGCTCTTTCTTCTGCTTCGCTCCACGGTCTCCCCCTCCTTGCCTCCTTTCTCCCCCCCCCCTTTGCTTTCCTGTAACCTCGGCCATACCCATTCTCTGAGGCGTAGAGTAAGTGGACAGGGCACTGTGGATCCTCATCCATTCTAACCCAGTACAGAGAGCATCCAGCAGGTAGTGTGGGTGTGCAAGTGTGTGAGTTCTGTCTCAAATGAGACAGTGAACAGTGAGTCTAAACCGTTTGTGTGGTAGTCAGGAAGGGGCAGTCAGGCCAGATACCTTGGGAATAGTGGACACAAATACCGGACCTGATATCAAAGGAAAGGCCTTATAAGACTTTTTACACCCCAGACCGTGTGCCTTCACACAAAGCTTTCCAGAGATGCAGATATATCAATCAGGTACACACATGAGACGTTTACTGATAAGAAATCATAAATCTGGTGTCTTACAATGGTTGCTGTCAGGAGGCTGAGAGCCCAACAGTGCTTTAGGGAAATGTCAGCAGTCAGTGGTGAAATTTGCCCTGACCTCTTGGATTCAGCAGGCACTGCAGGCCTTCAACTACATATACGCTGACTGGCAGGTCGTAGTGTTGACACATACACCTCCTTATAGGACAGCGACAGTCCACATCCCTCACAAGTGGACATCCCACTTGACAAATTTGATTCAGGGCACCTATTCTCAATCCCTGCCCCTGAACTGGTTAGGGCATGATGGGCCCACCACCATCTAAGTACACCAGGGACATTCGTGTGGAAATGTACACTGAAGGAGTTCTGACTGAAGGAATCCACTGTGACAGTGGTGGCAAGAAGGGCCTGCTGGTGCACCACACAGCTGGTAAACATCCAGAGTGGCGAGTCTTCCCACAGCCTACATGGGAGAATGCAGGGTGAGCTCAGAGTGTCTCAAAGGTTTCTTCAGGTTTCCCTCTGTGACCTTCCATTTCCTACAAATGAATCAATGCTAATGCCTACTACACAGGACTGCTATCAATTTTCCCAAGCAACAAATTTAAATTGAACAGATGTTAAAAATGCAAGTCCTGTATAATAAGCATTAGGAAAGTAATTGTAATTCAAGGGGTTCTTTTCTCCTGGGCTGCCAGGCAAGCAGGACAGGACAGAGTCCTTGCCCGTGTAACCATTTGCGCACATCCTTTCTTTGGTTCACCTGCTTGCCTCTGTAGCTAAGTGTATTTATTACTCACAGGAGGCTGAAAGCTCAGAGAGAAATCACTGTCTTGCATTTTGGATCTAAGCGAATAGCAGAGCTTTGCTATATCAACCCAGGAGGACAGTCATCCATCTCGGGGGCCAGGAAGGTAGGTGACAGGAATGGAGGGGGTTGCAGTGTGCATCTTTAGGATCTCTTGTGTCCTGACAGACAGTTTATTTCCCAAGACTTATAGAGTGTCTTTCTGGAACACCTCATGACAAAAAGAATGGAGACCATGGTCACACAGATAATATTAGAGTAAGGCTTCTTCTTTACATATATACAGTTGGGTTTGCTATTGTTTCAAGGACTCACTAAGTCGATGAAGTGAAAGAAATTTGAGCTTGCTCAATGGTTTAACTCCTGTATTTCCTAATAAGTGCATTTCCTCTCATGTACTAGAACGGAAAATTACACGCTCAAAGAGACTCCACACACGAGCACACTCATTTATACCTTTAGACTTTAAACAAAGCCACGGATATTTTAGCTCTGATACATGGATTCCATCAATCTTTAAAGTTTGACTGCTTCATGAAAACACAGGGGATTGCCATTGATTTTGGTTGTCCCCTCCACAAGTAGATGTTTACTTCCTGCTGCTGCAAACACAACACTTTCGTTTGCAGGGTACAGTGAAATCAACCTTGAGTTGAAAAGGAACCTCTCCCTGCTAGGTATTACTTAGGTCCAGGAGGATGTGTGCATGCTGCCACAGGAGGCTGGAGGTAGGAATTCGGTGACAACAGGAGTCTGAACATTCTCTCTAGCACTGCTCCCTGCCTGGAACCACAGTGACCTGCCAAGGCACAGGGTCCTACTGGTACCACAGTGGTAGCCAAATGCACTCTTGATGGGCTTGAAGGCCTTCTCCGCAGGAGGGAATTCATGGCTGGGTATGGCATAAGCTAGCTCCAAACCATGGCCAGGGAATCCATTGGCCTTAAGGGAGAACCTATTTATATTGTTTTCCAAATCATTACGTTATCTTCCTCTCCACTAAACATTCATTTGTGTATCCCCATATTAGTGCTGTTCTCAACACTCTCACCCTGGTACACACCCCTCTTCAAAGTGTTGAGAACACACTGTGAATGCTCAGCCACAGATAGAGGGGAGACCTACATAAACCCTGCACCCCACCCCACCTCACCAAACCCCCAAGGCTCAGGAAGCTATCCCCGATGAGGTCACAGAAAGGATATCTGAGCCCGAGAATAGGAGGAGTCCTTTGACAAGTTGTCCTCTGGACATGGTATGGCCTTTACCCATCTACATGGAACAAGAACAAGATGAAGCCAGTTAAGAATTCCAGCAAGGAGCAGGGAGGGGCTCCATCTTAGCCCAGCAATCTATTGACAGTTGATAGCCGCTGGTGGAAGCGAGAGTCTCTTTTCTTTGGAATGTGGCCTTTGTAAGTGTGGCAATGCCCCAGTGGATGACCCCAAACCTCTGATCATGAGGGCAGCATGAACTGTACTCAATGGGAAATAAATGAATGAAGGATTAAATAAGCAAATGATCATTAAGTCCACAAAGAGATCACGAAGTTGCAGTGCAGATGGGATGGCATGGGTATTTTTGTGACAAAAGTTGCTCTGGGCTAGTAAACATTGTTACAGGGCACTGTCCCCTCTGTTCTCTGGTGGGCCTCACATAATCAATTCCTGTGGGTCAGTGTTTAATTCAACTCTCAAACCAATAGGGTGTTATGGACACAACAACCTCAGCAAAAGCTGGCACACAGAAGGGCTTGAAGCCCATAGCTCAATACTGTATTTGCCACTGCACAAATATGAAGACAGATATTCAATCCTTACATTCACTCTTGCTTTTCAAGTTTACACTGGGTAAAGAAGGATCTTCAGTCCCTTCCACTGTGGCCACTAAATTTGAAGTAACTGTGTCAGTTCTCCAGCCTATTTACATTGCATCTGCCCTCTATAGAAGTGACAGCAGGAGCCTGGAGGATGGGAATCAGGGCCAGTAGGAGAATTCCAGGGTTCATTTCCTACTGAGTGCTAGCCTTCGGGGACTGAGGATGTGTCTGCCCAACTCCGGTATTGCTTCCTTCTTGGACTGCTCCATTTCTGAAAATGTGGCTGGCTATCCAAGAGAGTGCAGCATTAACTCCAGGTGATCTCCAATGTGAGTGCCTAATGTGCAATTCATTGTAACAATGGGCTCCAATCAATTTCATCAAAAGCTAGCTGTCTGTGGGTCCACACTCAAATTTTACATTTCCAATTTCAAAGCATTCATAGCTGTCATTAGTAAATATAGAGCAATAGTGCATTGGGACAGACCCCAAAGCCCACATGACTGAGTCTTCATTGAAATCGTGGAGGGCACACAGTGAGGGAGATACAAAAGCCATGGAATGCATTGTGAAAGCACAGACTGATTTGCGGGAGAAGCGTCTTCCAGTCTAGAGCAGCAAGGATGGCTCCAGGAGCACAGGAATGGGTCTCTCTGGGGGCATCGGTGGAATCACAGTCCTGCCAAGAACTTCCTATTAGACTGGTCACCTCTAGAACTGTGGTAGAACACATATCTAGGGTTTTTCTTCACTAACTCCAATTGTGAGCATTTAATAGAACACCAGGGAGAATTCAAAACACACCAGGAAAAGGGTATTTGGAAGCATGACTTTTGCTTTTGGGTTCTTATGAGATTATGCATTGTATACCTAGGACCTTGCACTCATGTAATTCCCACCATGGAGCACTTTCACGCACGCACGTACACACAGGCTCCTAGAGTGGATATTATCTCAATTATTATTATTATTATTAATAATAGAGTTTCCACAATTTCTGTCCCATCAGCCCATGCAGTAATCCTAACCTCCCTGTGTTTGTCCAACCCATTTGTAGACTGACCCCCTCCATATTCCCTCCCAGTTATTTGGGGTGACTGAGGCCTCTTCACGAAACTCCCAGATGACCCATCAACCCTGGCATGAGTATACTGACAAATAGGGAAATGCCTTTTTAGTTGTGTTGGTAGTGGTTGTTTGGTCAGGTCAATGGCGGTGGTGGTGGTGGTGGTGGTGGAGTGTTTTCACGAAGCTTCAATTGGCCTTGAAGTCACTCTGCAGCTCAAGTTCTGTTCTTCCTGCTTGGGGTCTTTCAGAGATGGGCTTATAGACCTGTGCCTCCATGCTAAATTTCAACATGTTACACAAGGTCTCGAGCAACTGAGCCACATCCCCAGCTCCTCTGAGGCAGGCTTAATCTCTCCTAACAGTGGGCAATGGGAGTTGAGTGGGGTTTGGTGGTGCAGGGATGAGTCAATGTGGCATCTCTTCATCTAGACTGCAGTAAATTACCATCTCCAGGCATTAACTCACAGCCCGATATGGGTGGATCACAGCCTCACTGCAACCAACCTTTCCACACATCCACTTTTATAACACTTTCATGAAAACAGGATGAGGTCACTCAGACTTAACCAGTTTTCACTCCGTGTGTCTCTGTCTCTGGCCCTGCATCCCTGCCTCCACCTCTCTAAAACCACCTATATTCTGTCTTTATTCCTTCATCTTGCTGCCTTCCTTTGTTCCCTCACTTCCTGTTCCTCAAGTCTTCCCTCTTCCCATGAATCCTGCTGAAATTCCATATGGCAGTGCAGAATTTTGCCTGACCCCTTAACTGCTGGGGTTGAGTTCTTGCTCACCATGCCCTTCTCTCTGATCCCCAACATACCCCATCTCCTCAAAGGAGCACACATCCTGTCTACCCCTAGGTCTTAGGAAGATCAAAGATGCCTTGCAGTGGATTGGCACACTGTGTTTCTTATATAAATATAGTGTCCCCATCATCCAGCTCTTGTTTATGGTCATTGCCAAACTCTGGCAGCCACATGATGAGGACTCATTATCACTTCTCCATTCATGACATCACAAAGGCAGAGTCAGTGAGCTCCAGAGGCCAAGTGGTTACCTGGCATCCCACTGGTCAAGTTTTCCTGAGAGTCCCCAGAGAAGGCATCATCTGTGAAGTAGGGGTAAGATGCAGTGGATCGGTAGAATTAACAAGTGAGTTTTATGCTGCCTATATGTCTCTATCATCCCCTCCTCCCCACACCCCATTTGGAATATTTACCCCTAGGTCAGGGACAAACCAAGTTTCTTAGTGATCCTGCAGGGATTTATCACAGACCTGGCACACTGAGGGTCAGAAGGGAAGCCATCCAGAGTTGTTGGGGGTGCTATGTGCTTTCCAGAGAAATGTGTTCTGACAGAGATGCCTTCACTGGGGAAGGCTGAACCCATGCTTATGGCAGTAAATTGCCTATTTCCTACTAAGGCCTTTTGTTTCTGTGTGCTCCCCCACTAAAAACAGGCTGACTAAGGCACCATAGTAAAGACACACCTTAGAGTAGATAGGAGAGGTATTCTCTTCCAGAAGTGTCCAGGGTCAACTCCAGGACTCAAGAGTCAGGGAATCCTTAACTCCTGTCCTCCCCCACATCCCTTCTAACCCAAGCACCTGTGAGATTTCCTTCAGCCCTCACAACAGGCTGTCTTTTCCTCAACAAAAGAACAAATTTGGTTGTGGATATGACAGACATAGCAACCAGAGGCATAGGCATAGACCTTCATGTCCCCTGAAAAGCTTCCCTGGGACAACTGGGGACCAGACAGAGGAGTGGACTGAGTGGGTGCTGTTGACTCGCTCCTGCTTTTTCTTGACTGTGCTCTGGACTGGAGGGTATGTTTAAAAATGTCTTTATCTGTTTATTCCTGGAGGAAAGGATTTGATGTGTGCACTTGGCTCCTCAGCACGGCACAGGAGGCGGGGATGATGATGGAGGAAAGATGAAACAAGGATTGAAAAAGTTAATGATTGTTGAAGCTGATGACTCTTGAGCTTAATGGGTACATGGAGTGCACTGATTACATTGTAGCACACTTTCTGCTTTCTTGTGTTTGAAAATTTCCACAATAGACTGTCCAAAATTTAAAAACATTCAAATGCTTTACTGGTGAGTGGTCAGGTGGAGTCTGGGGCCAGAAATCGGGACAGGAAAATAGCAAAATGGCCTGTCGTGGGAACAACAGCAAGTGAAACACAGACGTGTCCTGAGCACAGGGTTAGGTCTCTAGGCCTTCTTCCGTGGATGCCAGCACCCTCCACAACTCCCTGAGAAGCCACACTCAGGGAAGGAAGGTGATGTCTTCCTGATCTTTAATTGAGAGCATTTTCTTTAAATGGGCTGCACTCTTTATTATTGCCTTTGACGGACAAGCAAACTCTGTATAGGATGGTGTGCATCTCGGGTAAGTTGATTGGCTGTGCTGTATGTTCACACACAAACACAGACACAGACAGATACGCACACACACACACACACACACACAAAAAAAAAACACACCGTCTCTCTCTCTTTCTCTCTCTCTGTCTCTCTCTCTCTCACACACACTGTCTCTGTCTCTCTCTACCTCTCTTTTTCTTTCTGTCTTTCTCTCTCTCTGTCTCTCTCTCTCACATTCACTGTCTCTGTCTCTCTCTACCTCTCTCTTTTTCTATCTGTCTTTCTCTCTCTCTGTCTCTCTCTCTGGCTCTCTCTCACAACACACCGTGTCTGTCTCTGTCCCTCTCTTTCTCTCTTCTCTTTCTCTCTCTGTCTTTCTCACACACACACACACATACACTGTCTCTGTCTCTCTCTCTACCTCTCTTTTTCTTTCTGTCTTTCTCTCTCTGGCTCTCTCTCTCTGGCTCTCTCTCAGAACACACCGTGTCTGTCTCTGTTCCACTCTTTCTCTTTCCTCTTTCTCTCTCTGTCTGTCTCTCTCTCACACACACACACTGTCTCCGTCTCTCTCTACCTCTCTCTTTTTCTTTCTGTCTTTCTTTCTCTCTCTCTCTCTCTCTCTCTCTCTCTCTCACACACACACACACACACACACACACACACACACACACACACACACACAGGTATCTGCAGAATGAAAATTTCAGATAGCAGGAATTATTTTGTGAGTTTGTCACAGAATCAATCAAGGTGCACTTAGGTTTTTCAGTGTCAGAAGGAATGTACCATTGTTTTACAGTGGCAGAACCATTTTCAGGGAAACAGCAACTTAGTAAAGAATCCTTGCAGTTTGAAAGTCCTTCTGGCTAACAGATGCTTGCCCCTAAAGACCTACTTCCTTCTCAGAAGTGGTGGGAGTGACAATCTTCCCAGAGTGTAGTATCAAATACCATTTATAGGGGTGAGATGAGGTACCACCTGAGTCAAGTTCCCAAAGTCTGGGTATGTGGGAGGCACACAGAATTGCTTGAGTAAATGTTGGTATGTGTGTGGGTGCATGTCTGTGTGTGAATGCATTTGTAAAGTCCAATTTTAAGAAGCAGGTATCAAAAACTTTCCTTTGTGGGAAAGGTAGATTTAGAAGCTGATTTACTCCCTAGCAACTACTTTGTAATACAGACTATATACAACAGCAAGCAGGGAGTTTGAACATTTTTGTTGATCTGTAATGTATGTAAGTATGAATATTTCTGCATTGGAGACAATCACTTTCTAGCCATAAGTGCACAAGAATGAATATTAATCATACACACATATGTGCCTGTGAAAAAAGAAAGCAGCAGGCACATGGAAACATATCTACTCCCTAAGATGACCTCGAAAGAGTTATGTGTGTGTGGGCTTTCCTCCTTTACATTACTCACTTGTCAAAGAAGGCATAGGAGTGATCCCACCACCAGTTGCAGAAACATTGAAAACAGTGTGGTTTGCTTTCCTACACATGCACAAGTATTTGCGATAGGCCTTTGCACTCCACAGCATCCTGTCTACACAGGCCTGATGGTGTTTTAATAGCAGAAGGAAGGGGCTCAAGTCTCCAGTTCCTAGAACACTGTAAGATAGGTAATGGACAAAGCAGGTCAAGGGCATTCTGTACAGGGTCGAGACTTGACACACAGGACACTTGCTTCTAACATTCAGCTCATGCACAGTGACTCAATGCATAGTTCATGTACCAAAAAAGAGGGAGGTGGGAAAAACACACATCATAGGCAATACAATCATTTCTAATTAAGAATACTAAGAGATATAAAGGACCCATCCTGATTTCCAAGACCACTTCCTCCTCTTGCTCCAATGGAACACATCACAGATAACAAGAGCAAAAACTTTGTATCAAGTCTGATAGTGAAAATGAGGGTCAATAATCTCCTCCTATGAGACGCCATAGTCCCACTGAAAATAGAGGCCTCTGAGCTATCATAGACGTGTCACATTGAACCAAAACACTAGGTTGTTGCTTTTCTACAACTTCCTGAATCAGAAGATTAAAAACAGAATATGTGGTTACAGGCCATGATTCAAATCTCTAAGGTATCTCTAAGGTACAGGGTTGCCTGCCAGCTCTAGTGAATGGTGTTTCTCAGAACAACCTTCACCTGCAATATACATCAGTTCAATTGAATCGCACCAACATTGTCCCCTAGCTTAGGCCGTTCATCTTGAAAGGCAGCATTTTCCATTCCTCTAAGTACTTTTATGAAACTGGGAACACAGGAAGCAAAGGATTGCTAGGCATGAGCCTACAGGATTGCTAGGCATGAGCCTGCACACCTATCACCCCAATACATGGGGAGAGAGGCAGGAGGACTGTGAGTTCAAGGACAGTTTAGGAATGACATCTGCCTCAAAGAAAGAACAAAGAGAAAGGATCCTTGATTCTTTGTCTTTAAGCAAGTGTGACTTTTCTCATCCATATGCACACTTAAAAGTCAGGGTCAATGTAAAACTGCCTGTTTCCATTCATTCTGCAACTCTCCATTACAGAGAATAGGAAGATCTGATCCGGTCAATAGGATACCCATCTCGTGCTCTCTACAGTGGGGAAACGGACTGTGATGTGCTTAACTGTGATTCTGAGACCCACACAGTGAAAGAACGTGGCCATCTCTTATTTTCATCATTCCATGTAGGCACCAGGTTAGTACTGGGACATGGGACTTAGTGGTGGCAGCCATTGTTGCTGACCATAGACAAAATGTTGAAATGCCAACCTGTCCATGCAGCAATGTTTTGAATGTAGGACAAGAGGGATGTCTTTACTGTTTGGAAGTACAAAGGTCAGAACACACAGGAAGATGACAGTAAATCCCACATTTCAAAGCTGTTTCTCCTAAAGCAGCTGAGGACATCTGACGAGGTCACACAGAGCCCTATACTATACCTCAAGTATCTCACATTTTGTGTACAATGGCAACAAATATCCATGTGGCAAAAATAACTCATGTCTTCACACCATACAGCTTCAGACTTCAAGGAGGGAAAATCACCTCCCCAAAGCTGCCAAGTGAAACAGAATAGTCTCTACTCCTGTAGCAAGAACCTAAATTCTATGTACCCTAACTTTTATTTTACAAGTTGAAATTACCTAGAATCTTCAATAACCCCTTTCCCTTAGAAAGGCTGACTTCACATATTATGATGTACAATGTACTGTATGCAGCTTTAAATGATATGGGCATTTGACCCATGGGTAGCAGATACTAAAGATTAATTGATGCAAAGTCCTCATTGACACAGCAAGTGTCAGCCACAGAAAGTCACGGCATTTCTGGAGACCTGGCTACCAGTGTCCACACAACTAAACCATGTTGCCATTGGAAGTAAAACTGTCCCTCCACATCATCTTTAATGAAGAGGACATTTAGTTTGATGGGGTTATATTGGAGTGATTCAAGGAATCAGTCTAACATGGCCTAGATAAGAGCATTGTGCAAGCAAAAGTGAATGTTGAATGAGACTTGACTACGTCATACCCCCTCCCCCTCCTCTCTCTCTCTCTTTCTCTCTCTCTCTCTCTCTCTCTCTCTCTCTCTCTCTCTCTCACACACACACACACACACACACACACACAGGGGACACGGGGTTGGGGGTGGGGGCGAGGGTAGAGGGTTGAGATAGGTCCCAAAGACAGCCTACTTTTCAGATGAAGACATTTTGTATTTTCTATTATGATCACCTGGAATTTCAGTTGGAGCATTTAAATTGCTGATTACCATCAAGTTTTACTTGTTTGAGCCATAGACATAACAGAATGTGACTGTTACTTTTCACAGTGTACATGCAGCTTTTGTATGGGACATTCACAGCACTTGAATATGGAGAGCAATTGTTTTGGGAAGTAGGCTTCCTGTGTCTCTTCGGGCTCCCTCTTAATCCTACTGAACAATGGTTTTTTTTTTTTTGGTTTTGGTTTTAGTTTTGTTAACCCTGGACTTTGAGACTGACTTGGGATTCAGCCTCTTCTAGGACCTATTGATCTACCCCTTCAGGCCTTAGGTAACTCCCACATCAATGAGGGGGATGAAAGGCCAGACAGGGCCATGGCTGCTGTTCCATCCTTCTCAGCCTAGCAAGCAACAGCCTTTCAGCAGAAAGTCTTTGCTTTGAGTAGACTCCTGGGGATGTTTGGTTGGCATAGAAATGTAATCTTGGGAAAAGGTTGTATAAATATTTCTCCAGAAGCCCTGGTTGCAATGTCGAAAGAGGTTTGATGTTATCCTCCCTGTCTTCTGAGAGAGCCCCTCTCTCCTGACTTACATGTTACGAGAAGGCTGACTAGAGGCTAAATCATTGTATCTAGGTAAAAAGGAGGGGAAATCTTAGATGGAAGTAAGAATCCCGGAAAAACCTGAGACATTTCATATGAAGACTTTTTTTTTTAATTTCAAAAATATGATCACCTGGAATTTCAGATGATCATACTTGCATGTTATGAGACTTATATGTTATGAGAAGATTTGCATGTTATACAAAGACTTACATGTTATGAGAAGGCTGACTAGAGGCTAAATCATTGTATCTAGGTATAAGGGAGAAGAAATTTTAGATGGAGGTCAGAATCCTGGAAAAGCCTGAAAGTGTAGTATGAGTCCCAAAAAGTGTGGATTCCAGTTGATAATGCTGTCCCCACAGTCCTGGTCTGGGCAGGCAGAGGCTGCAATCTCCCTTTGGGATGGTAGCCTGAGGCCATGAGATAACTGCAGGAGAACAGGCCCAGGCTGGGAGACTAAACCGCCTTAGGTTTCAATAGGGAAGGTATTTTCCAGAATCTGAGGCAATGTAGCAAATAGTGAGACAGACATTTTCCTGATTCCAATGTTTCCTTTATCAGCATACATCTAAGATACTTGTTGCACCACTGTGTGTGGAAATACAATGGAGATAACTTGGTAAAATATTTCTGGGTTCAACTCTGCAGGAAAGCTCTCTGAATACAAACAGTCAGAGCACCCTGTTCAGGGGGTTCCTTACACATTCACCCACAGCAGTGTTTTAAGTGTGCTGACGCCAGGCGATGTGCTATCTACTGGTTTTAACCTAAACACCGAATAGTAGGGTTGCAAATGTTAAGAATGACAGGAAGAACGTATATGCTGCCGCTCTGTGTAAACACGTTAGGATTATTCTGTTTTTGACCGATGAACTAAGGCTCAAAGTGTTTATGGTTTTTCCCCGTAGAAGCAGCAAGTTACTGGGCTGAGGTCTATTTCAGCCTGAATCATGTGCTTATTTTTTTTTTCCTCTCCCCGACTCTCAGGAATAATAACCTCTCCACTTTACTCTTGAGATCTGAATCTTAAAGGTTCCGGAAGGAATACAGTAGAATTTGCCATCTTGGTAAATCTCTAACCCCACCTTGGTTAGTTTTTGGTTGTTGATGATGATGTTTTAGTTTCTTTTTTTTTTTTTTTTTTTTTTTTCCCTGTAGAGATTGCCATAGCCAGGTAAAGCCTGAGCTTTTCCAAGATCTTTTTCTAAAATCTGTGGCTGTTGTTACCTCTGGTAGAATCCCTTTCAGGAAGGGGTTTTTCTGCCTAGGGGGACAGCGGTGCTATTCATCACTGCTGGAGGCCTGAATCCGGGGCTGGGGGCCCATACGTGGAGATGGGAGGGGCCAGGGGGCGGCCCCCTTGTGACCAGCCCTGAGGAGAGGTCAGAGAGAAGACTGGCAGAGGAGCGCCTGGACAGCAGCAGCAGCTGACTTTCTAGATCAAGCGCCTTGGGGCCCCAGGTAACAACCCAGACCTTTTTACAAATCGGCGGGCTGGGGAAGCTGCCGGGCCGGGATCGGGGGAGGGAGCAGGCACTTTGGGGGTCGCGCACTGTGGATGGGGGTGGTCATGCGTGAAGGGAGTCTGAATTCTAGGGGAAACCCTAGGAAATGAGAGGACAGGAGCAAGAAATGGGGTGTGAGGGCACAGGCACGAAAGAGCAAGAGAGGGCGCTAGAGCGTGGCATACAGCAAGTGCGCTTAGGAGTAGAGGCTGAAGCATAGGTAAGAAAGGAGCCAGGGGTTACTTTCTTCTACTGAGTCAGTTTTTCCAAAGATAACCTCCTTTCAGCCATATTTAACATACATTGTTGACTCAAGGGTTTTAAGGATGCAAGGAAAGGACGTAGAGAAAGGTGCATCAAAGCGAGGCTGCACAGAGCGCCGAAAAAGACAGTGGGTTGTGCCTTTTATAAAGAGTTGCCATCCTTTTCACCCTAAAGCTCAGGCCAGTCCCCCTTTCCCCTCCCCCGTACCCGCAGTTCTGGCGGCCTTTGGAGCAGGTAGCCGCGGGCTCGGAACGCCACGCGAACCCCGGTGCAGGGGCGGAGCCGCGGCCGCGCGCGGGGCTCGCGGCAGGGGGAGGGGCTGAGGCTAACGGCGCCGCGGCCATGACGCTGGGCTGGCCGTCCACACGAGTTCCTGTCTCCCTCCACCCACAGTCAGAGCTCATTTCCAGACGCGTTTCTTCCCAGGCTTGGGAGTGAGCCGATGGCCCACGTTCGAGAGGCGTCCCGGTCCTCCCGCTCCGTCGCCAGTTCGGGAGGCGGTCGAGGAGCCTGTTTGGAGCAGGCGGCTGAGAAAGCAGCGAGAATGGACCAGACGATGCGGGGTACACAGGGAGCCCAGGAGATGAAGCCGGAGCCGTGGCCGGAGCCCAAGCCCACATCGGAGAACTTAACAAGGAGGGGCAGTGGCAGCGAGGATAAGGTGCTCCCTTCCAGCCAGGCTGCTTGTCACTCTAACGCCAGCTCGGTTTGCCCGCGCCGCAAGCCCCGCCCTCGGCCCCAGCCCAGGTCCCGCTCCAGGGGAGGGCGTGGGCTCAAGGCCCCACCCCCGCCTCCCGCCAAACCTCCGCCTCCCCCGCCAGCGCCGCCACCTCCACCCCCGCCCCCGCTGCGGTCGGTGGCCTGGCGTAAATCCAGGCGTAGATCCAGGCCTCTACACAGACCCCAAACACGAAAAAGCTGTTCTAGTGACCAAGGCTACTCTGGGGATCCAGATGTCGCAGAAAACACGTTACTGGAGGTTGGGTCTGATAAGGGTCCCACAGGCTGCCCCCACGTAGAAAGCTTTAAAGTAGCTAAAAACTGGCGGAAGAACCTGCGAATGATCTACCAGCGTTTCATTTGGAGTGGGACACCGGAAACTAGGAAGCGTAAGGCAAAGTCCTGCATCTGTCATGTATGTAATACCCATAAGAACAGACTCCACTCTTGTCTCTCCTGTGTGTATTTTGGATGCTTTACTGAAAAGCATATCCATATACATGCAGAAACAAAACAGCATCATTTAGCAGTTGACCTCTATCATGGAGTTATATATTGCTTTATGTGTAAGGATTATGTATATGACAAAGATATAGAACAGATTGCCAAAGAAACAAAAGAGAAAATTCTGGGACTAATAACCTCCACTGCAGTAGATGCTTCTTATCAGCAGTGTACATTGGAGGCTGAAGAAAATCAGTCTACTTGTGAGTCAAAAGAACAGGAGACCACCCTGGTAAAACCCAAGAAAAAGAGGAGGAAAAAGACTGTGTATTATACTGTAGGCCTCCGAGGGCTAATCAATCTTGGCAACACTTGCTTTATGAATTGTATTGTCCAGGCACTTACCCATATTCCGCTGTTGAAAGATTTTTTCCTTTCTGACAAACACAAATGTACAATGACAAGCCCCAGTTTGTGTTTGGTCTGTGAAATGAGTTCCCTTTTTCAAGCGATGTACTCCGGGAACCAAAGTCCTCATATTCCCTATAAATTACTGCATCTGATATGGATTCATGCAGAACACCTAGCCGGGTACAGACAGCAGGATGCTCATGAGTTTCTTATTGCAATATTAGATGTGCTGCATAGACACAGCAGAGATGATAGCATCGAGCAAGAAGGGAACCCCAACTGCTGTAACTGCATCATAGACCAAATCTTTACAGGTGGCCTGCAGTCAGATTTGACATGTCAAGTCTGTCATGGTGTCTCTACCACTATAGACCCATGCTGGGACATCAGTTTGGATTTGCCTGGCTCTTACACCCCAGAGAGAGCTAGTAGCACAGGGAGTAGAGATGGCAATAAAGCAGGAGGCCCCTCACTCACAGATTGCCTACAGTGGTTTACAAGGCCAGAGGACCTGGGAAGCAGTGCCAAAATCAAATGCAGTCGATGCCAAAGCTACCAGGAATCTACCAAACAGCTCACAATGAAGAAATTGCCAATTGTAGCCTGCTTTCATCTGAAACGGTTTGAACATTTAGGCAAACAGAGACGCAAGATTAACACTTTTATCTCATTTCCTTTGGAGCTGGACATGACACCCTTTCTGGCTTCTACTAAAGAAAGCATCATGAAAGGCCAACCATTAACAGACTGTGTGCCCAGTGAGAATAAGTATTCTTTGTTTGCAGTGATTAACCACCACGGAACTTTGGAAAGTGGCCATTACACCAGCTTCATACGTCAACAAAAGGACCAGTGGTTCAGCTGTGATGATGCCATTGTCACCAAGGCTACAATGGAAGAGCTGCTCTATAGTGAAGGGTATTTACTGTTCTATCACAGGCAAGATATAGAGAAAGAATAATCTTACCCAGAAACGCTTTCCAGAAAAACAAAGAGCAAGGATCCTGAAGCGTTACACAAGCCTACCTGGAATGGACAATTGCAATGCCATCACAACAACAACAACAAGCACCTCTTAAAGAAACACAAAAATCTACCTGGAGTGAACAGTGACCATAACACCTATATTACAAATGACATTTTGGCATAAAGGAACTGTTTCAACCTGTTCCATAGGTCTATGGGAAGAAGACATTGAACTATCAGTGACCATTTAGCCTTAAGAATTTGGGGAAGGGGAGGAGAGGTCGAAAAGGGTCACAAAAAGCAAATTAAATGAATGCTCAAGGTGGAAGGAGGTGCAGATAAATTCAAATGACTTACTATGTGCTTTTTATTTCTTCTAAGATATTGTGTTAAGTGTGGGGGGTTATCTTTTAGGAAAGGGGTTTTAATTATGTAGTTCTAGTTATGAGTGCACAAATAGTCTGAAAAACAACCAAATATTTTAAAAGAAAAACTTTAAAGCTTTAAAGGAAAAATTGTTAAAAAATACTTTTGAAAGTTTTAAGAGAACATTTTAAATGTCAAATTTTTAAGTTAAGTATTTTAGAAAAAATATTTTTAAATGTTTTTAATTTAAAATTATTCCAAATTGTTAGTATGTGAAAATAGAGTATTTAGAAATTCTTACAATTTAAGACGAAATATGAAAATTTATATGGTAGTTATTGAAAGAAACACTTTAAAAATAGCAAAAGAATATCTTTTAAAAATTTAGTATTTAAGGTGAAAGTGCATAGATTCTAAAAGTTTAAAGGATAGAATTTATATATGCATTGGAAAACCAAAATTTACAGAATTATGCTTATAATAGTTTTAATTTTTCAAAATATAGAATGAAATTAAATTTTAAGTCAAAATCAGATAAAGTTGTTTAAAAGAACAAAATTTAAGGCAATTTTAGGAAACAAAAAATTGGTTTTAATGATTTCTAAAAGAAAAGTAAAATTTTAAAATATTAAGAGAGAACCTTAAATAAATTCCACTTCAGAGATTTCAGTATAATCATAGATTTTAAATTTTAAAAGAATATTCACAAATTGCCAACTGAGAAAAAAAAAAACATGTAAATAAGAACGTACTTGAAAGTTGAAAATTTTATTTTGTACTTAAGTATATTGAAATATAGATGGATATAAAAGTTATAAGTGAAAGAGAGAGTAATGATAAGACAAAAATGGTTTGTGAACATATGTATTTTTTTAGTTTTATGTCAATGCAGAGTTAACTATATTGGAAAAAAGTGATGACATCAAAATTTTTTCCCATTTAGAACTCATTATTCATATACATCCCTAGCTTCTGAAAGGATGCTTTTAGTAATTTTGTGGCTTAAAGAAATTAGATCCTAACTGTGAAGTTCTGGCTTTTGGTGTTTAAGCCCCATGGTCTGACTGAGAAAGTGGCAGGGAGACCCATGTCTGAGAAACTCCTACCCTCCCTGCTTTCAGTCTTTTGCCTCATGGGGAAACAGGATCTTTAATTTCTACAGTAGAACTTCGGCTTTGTGTTTTAACAGTCCTGCTAACTCCTATTCCTCTTCATGCTCATCTCATCCCCATTCCTGATTCCCTGAGTCCCTTGTTTGCCTAGCCTTACCTAGAACTATATAACCCTAGCCTGCAAGGATCCTTTCTTAATTACACACTTGGTGACTTCTTTCCAAGACCAACTCACAGATGACTTCTCTGGAGCCTTTCCTGGATCCCCCATGCAGGCATTAAGTAGATAATTGCCCCCATCTCTCCTATTGTGCCTCCAAAGTACTTTGTCTATACCTCGATGAATAGTACTTATTCAACTGTGATTCTACTGTAGCGTTGTGAATGTCTGCCTCTCTGCACCAGCTCCTAAGAGCAGAGGGACAAGCCTTATTCACTTTTGTGTTAATAAATATTTGTTGAATGCAAAAGTGAGTTTCCTTGTTTTCTGTTTACCCTGTTAGGAATATATTTTCACATACATGTAGCATGAATAATAAAAACCCAGAGACAGATATTGGGGTTCAAGCTGAAGATCAGAAAAGCAAAGCAGCAAAGCCACTAGAGAGTTCTTAACTGCAATGCTCTCCACCAGACCTCAGACTTTACTGAGAAAGCACTGAGCTCCTATCTTATATTCCTCTCTAGTGCTGCTTAAAGGCTTGTCATCCCAAGTACTGGGGTCAAAGGTGTGAGCTCCTTTTGTCTTTTAGACTGATTTACCCCTATGTAGCACAGAGTGGCTTTGAACTCTCAGAGATCCATCTGCCTCTTTCTCCAGAGTGCTGGGATTAAAGGTGTGGCCACTACTGCCTGTCTGCTATGGCAGGCACTAAGGTGTGTGTGTGTGTGTGTGGATAACTAGTGACTTAGTGTGAGTGTGTGGCTAACTAGTGGCTTAGCTCTTAACTGGGTGTGTGGCTAACTAGTGGCTTAGTGTGTGTGTGTGTGTGTGTGTGTGTGTGTAATTAGTGGCTTAGTGTGTGTGTGTGTGTGTGTGTGTGTGTGGATAACTAGTGACTTAGTGTGTGTGTGGATAACTAATGGCTTAGCTCTTAACTGGGTATGTGGCTAACTAGTGGCTTAGCTCTGCACTTTGATCTTCAGGAAAGCTTTGTTAGATTACACACATTGACTCATTCACCAAACCCTCATTAAATGCCCAGTGCTGTAATACAATATAATGAAGGTTGTATCTTCCCCCAGAGACAATATATGAAATGCTCCTTAGCTTTTGGGGAATAGCTTAAATAAGGTTATATTCACTTGGGGAATAGAAAAGAGCGTGGAGGGAGAACCAGGAATAATAGAGGGAAAACACGCCGTGGAAGATTGGATGGACAGTGGGGACCAGCAGCTGCAGGAGAAGCTGAGTTCTCTGGTATGTATATGACAACCACCCCATCACAGTTTCCCTTAGTTTCCTGGTGTCTGTAGTTTATACTATATTTAAGTACCCAATGAGGCTGTGTACCTCATCACTCTACCGCAGTGTTGTACATCACACTCTGCGTCATGACTGGGCAGCAGGAAAGTGACCTCTGGTGGCTATATTTGTCTGTTTAGCACTTTTGTTCTACTATTCTTTGTGGTGTAGATGAGGGTATGAATCACTTTGCCTGTCTCTCCCTGTGCATAGCCAGCCCATAATTGAACACAGACTGAGTGTTACCTTTCAGTCTTCCCACACCACTCATACAGGGGCAAAGTTGTTTGGTTCCTAGAAGTTGGGAAGCAAAGTAGAAACCAGCAGGGCCAGAAGCCCAGTATCTGCTTTAAGGGTGTGCCCACTACACCCCACATCCTAAAAGTTTCACAACCTCCCAATGACTACAGACTAATGGCCAATGACTTTAACATGCCTGGACTTTTGGGGACATTTAACCTCCAAACCATAGCAACCTGTTAGCAGTTATTACCTTAAGGTAATATGGCAACTAGTGAGAAGCCTAAAGTAGTTTCCAGCTTGCAGATATTTGGCCTGTGTCTTAGGCTGCTTGTGCTGTTGTAATAAAATATCTAAGCCTGAGCAATTTTAAAAATTGCTAGTACTGTGTTTTCACAGTACTAGAGGTTGGAAAATCCAAGAACAAGGTGTCATTAGGGTTGGTGTCTGGGTGAGGGCTATGTTTTTTACCCTGATGGCATCATGGTTACCTTTTCCAGAGATGAGAACATCCTGTTCTCAATTGGTGGACATGGCAAGAAAGCCAGTGAGGACCTAGCAGGGCCCCCACACAGCCTTTTTATAAGAGCACTAATTCATGCATGATGGCTGAGCCTGAGCATTTTGGCTTATTCTCCAAAGGGCAATATTCCATAATACTGATGAATTGATGATTACTTTTCTATGTATGAATTTTTGAGATTCAGACTATAGCAGTCCTCAAACTACATGGTGTCTGTGCAAGTGTCTAGAAAGGCCACGGCTAACAGCAGAAGTGGAAGGCTTACTGGTTTCAAATGAGAATTTTTAATTTCTGTGAACACAGACAAAGGTCTAGTTACAGAAGCATTGGGAAGGAGCCCAAAGCTATATCATGATCTCTTGAATTATACCTACTTGTTAATACTAGTTTGTTTACTCCAAGAACAGCAGTTCTCAACCTATGGATTATGACTTCTTTGGAGGCTGCACGGCCCTTTCACAGGGGGCCCCATATCAAATATCTTGCATATCATATATTTACATTATGATTCACAACAGTAGCAAAACTTCAACTATGAAGTAGCAGCAAAGATGATTTTATAGATGGGGGTCACCACAACATGAGGAACTGTGTTAAAGGGTTGCAGAATTAGAAAGGTTGAGAACTACTGCCCTAGTCTTCACCACAATTTAGGTTTTTTGTTTTGTTTTTTAAGAATGAATGACTTTGTGTCCTGGGATTTGGACCTTTGAACATGTGAGGAGTTTAGACCTTAGGTTCGGAACTTGCATCAGGAAGTGGAGGAGCACACATCCAAAGCAGAAAGATAAGTAGAGGGGGGAGTGTAGTTACTGCTAGGGGCCCAGGAGGATTCTGGAGAGGGGCAAGAAAGGAGAGAGAGAGAGAGAGAGAGAGAGAGAGAGAGAGAGAGAGAGAGAGGTAATAAAATTGTTTTGCAATTGATTATTGAGTGTGGGTAGATGGCAAAAGGTTTTGTGTAGGTCATTGGTGGCCTGGGAGGCAGTTCCTCTTTTCTGCCCTTGAAACTACTCTCTGTGTTTGATTTTACTTTATTAGCAGAAAATTTGAGAGATATAAAGACATCCCCATGCCCATGGTCTTGGAAGTCCCAATGGTGTCACCTCAATTGAAAATTACTCAGCTACTACCCATATATACTATTTTGAGTCAGTCATTAACGATTCTTGTGTTGACCTAAAAGTAGAACCCAGAGACATCGCAATAGAGAGAGGAAACAGATTCTGCATCCACTGGAACCCATCCGCAATAGCCGGTTCTAGACAATATCCATGGATCCTGCCTGAGATTGGACCCTAGTATTCTCTCCTCATTTCTTACTCTGAGCAGCCTTTGACAGCACATGGAAGTTTTCATAGAGCTACCCACAAAGGAGGAAGGCAGTCACAAGAGACCTCTAAATCCCAGTCACACAGGAGTTCCTGAAGGGAGAGTAATTCTAATTATAGAATAAATTCTAAAGGAAAATGTGATTTTGTTTCTATTCAATATAGGCATATTTTTCCTTAGCCACAGCTAATAAGGGCATATTTCATTTCTGAGTTAGCAAATATACAAGGAAATTGCAACTCAATCATTGGCTAGTTGTGCAACATGGAGCTGAAATTCCATTTAGGGACTAAGTTACTTCTAAAATGAGATTTATTTTTATTAAGTGTGTGTGTGTGTGTGTGTGTGTGTGTATTTGAGTACAGTTGCTGTAGAGACCAGAAATGTCAGATTTCCCCCGGAGCTGGAGTTAATGATGGTGGTGAGCTACCTGGTGAGGGCACTGGGATTTGAAATCAGGTCCTGTAGAAAACAGTATATATAAAATTGAGCCTTCTCTCCAGCCACTGCTTTGTATCTTTCATGCAAACTCAAGCATGCACTACATGGTACAATCAGAACAACAGGAATGCTAGATGTTTGTCAATTTGACTTAAGTTAGAGTTGTCTAGAAAGATAGAAGCTAAGCTGGAAAAAATGCTAAGCCATTTCTTTATGGTCTCAGCTTCACTGCATGTTTCTAGGTTATGTCTTAAGTTCCTGCCCTGAATTCCCTTAGGAATAGAGAGTGATCCTTGAGATATAAACAGACATAGACCTTTCCTCCCTAAGTTGTTTTTAGTATGATATTTTATCACAGAAATAGAAACCCTAACTAAGACACTAGGCCCCCAGAGTCAGTTAGCCACCACATAGGAAAAATGCATTTGGGACTAGAAATACAAAACAAAATCCCTACCTGCCAAGCAGACTGGTCACAAAACTTGATGAGAGGGCATCAAGAAACCCACAGGAAAATAACATAAAAGTTAATGCCAGGTAATAAGTAGAGAAGGACCTTTTCTCATTGCTTTTATTTTATATTCTATGTCAAGAATGGAGAATATGATGTAAGAGTAAATACTATACACATATGCTCAACACAATATTAATGTAAAATACACAATGACCATCTCCTGGTGATTGAAGGACCAATGGTAATCCATTACTAAACATTGAGAAGGTGTGATTACAACATTTCTCTTAAAATGTTGGGAAGCAAATGTTTGACAATAAAGAAATCTTTAATTTGGCCCATAATACATCACCAGAAGACAAATGTCATTTTTATAGATCCATATATGAAAACCACAGGCAAGCATATTGCACAACATTTAAAAAATTATACAAACAGCTTTGGGAGACTGGATGGTTTAGGAATTGTGGAGATATCTAATTCCACTAATTTCAATAACCAACCTGCATGTGAATGAACTCTTGCAGGTTAAATGAATCCTGCCAATAACTAAGTATTTAGCTAACAATTTCATCTGTAAAATATCGTCCGTATTGAAAACTAAGGCTGTTCAGTCTCCCATCCTGGGCCAGTTCTACTGCAGTTATCTCCACACGCTCAGGCTACCATTCCAAAGAGGATATTATAGGGACATTATCAACTGGAATCCACAATTTTGGGGACAAATACTACACTTTCAGGCTTTTACAGGATTCTGACCTCCATCTAAGATTTTACCCTCCTTAACACCTAGATACAACGACTTAGCCACTAGTCAGCATTCTCATAACATGTAAGTGTTCTTATAGAAAAGTCTTCTAATAGCACATGTATCATACCAAGTAAGTATGATCATCTGAAATTCCAGTTGATCATACTTTTGAAATAATAAAAAAAAAGTCTTCATATGAAATATAGGCTGCCTTTGGAAGCAATCTCAATCCCCACCCACACACAGTGTGTGTGTGTGTGTGTGTGTGTGTGTGTGTGTGTGTGTGTGTGTATGTGTCTGTATGTGTGTGTGTGTGTGTGTGTTTCTCTGCTTAAACATACAGCACAGCCAATTTACTTACCCGAGATGCACACCATCCTATACAGAGTTTGCTTGTTCGTCAAAGGCAATAATAAAGAGTGCAGCCCATTTAAAGAAAACACTCTCAATTAAAGATCAGGAAGACATCACCTTCCTTCCCTGAGTGTGGCTTCTCAGGGAGTTGTGGAGGGTGCTGGCATCCACGGAAGAAGGCCTAGAGACCTAACCCTGTGCTCAGGACACGTCTGTGTTTCACTTGCTGTTGTTCCCACGACAGGCCATTTTGCTAATTTCCTGTCCCGATTTCTGGCCCCAGACTCCACCTGACCACTCACCAGTCAAGCATTTGAATGTTTTTAAATTTTGGACAGTCTATTGTGGAAATTTTCAAACACAAGAAAGCAGAAAGTGTGCTACAATGTAATCAGTGCACTCCATGTACCCATTAAGCTCAAGAGTCATCAGCTTCAACAATCATTAACTTTTTCAATCCTTGTTTCATCTTTCCTCCATCATCATCCCCGCCTCCTGTGCCGTGCTGAGGAGCCAAGTACACACATCAAATCCTTTCCTCCAGGAATAAACAGATAAAGACATTTTTAAACATACCCTCCAGTCCAGAGCACAGTCAAGAAAAAGCAGGAGCGAGTCAACAGCACCCACTCAGTCCACTCCTCTGTCTGGTCCCCAGTTGTCCCAGGGAAGCTTTTCAGGGGACATGAAGGTCTATGCCTATGCCTCTGGTTGCTATGTCTGTCATATCCACAACCAAATTTGTTCTTTTGTTGAGGAAAAGACAGCCTGTTGTGAGGGCTGAAGGAAATCTCACAGGTGCTTGGGTTAGAAGGGGATGTGGGGGAGGACAGGAGTTAAGGATTCCCTGACTCTTGAGTCCTGGAGTTGACCCTGGACACTTCTGGAAGAGAATACCTCTCCTATCTACTCTAAGGTGTGTCTTTACTATGGTGCCTTAGTCAGCCTGTTTTTAGTGGGGGAGCACACAGAAACAAAAGGCCTTAGTAGGAAATAGGCAATTTACTGCCATAAGCATGGGTTCAGCCTTCCCCAGTGAAGGCATCTCTGTCAGAACACATTTCTCTGGAAAGCACATAGCACCCCCAACAACTCTGGATGGCGTCACTTCTGACCCTCAGTGTGCCAGGTCTGTGATAAATCCCTGCAGGATCACTAAGAAACTTGGTTTGTCCCTGACCTAGGGGTAAATATTCCAAATGGGGTGTGGGGAGGAGGGGATGCTAGGGACAAAGAGGCAGCATAAAACTCACTCATTAATTCTACTGATCCACTGCATCTTACCCCTACTTCACAGATGATGCCTTCTCTGGGGACTCTCAGGAAAACTTGACCAGTGGGATGCCAGGTAACCACTTGGCCTCTGGAGCTCACTGACTCTGCTTTTGTAATGTCATGAATGGAGAAGTGATAATGAAGTCCTAATCATGTGGCTGCCAGAGTTTGGCAATGACCATAAACAAGAGCTGGATGATGGGGACACTATATTTATATAAGAAACACAGTGTGCCAATCCTCTGCAAGGCATCTTTGATCTTCCTAAGACCTAGGGGTAGACAGGATGTGTGCTCCTTTGAGGAGATGGGGTATGTTGGGGATCAGAGAGAAGGGCATGGTGAGCAAGAACTCAACCCCAGCAGTTAAGGGTTCAGGTAAAATTCTGCACTACCATATGGAATTTCAGCAGGATTCACGGGAAGAGGGAAGACTTGAGGAACAGGAAGTGAGGGAACAAAGGAAGGCAGCAAGATGAAGGAATAAAGGCAGAATATAGGTGGTTTTAGAGAGGTGGAGGCAGGGATGCAGGGCCAGAGACAGAGACACACGGAGTGAAAACTGGTTAAGTCTGAGTGACCTCATCCTGTTTTCATGAAAGTGTTATAAAAGTGGATGTGTGGAAAGGTTGGTTGCAGTGAGGCTGTGATCCACCAATATTGGGCTGTGAGTTAATGCCTGGAGATGGTAATTTACTGCAGTCTAGATGAAGAGATGCCACATTGACTCATCCCTGCACCACCAAACCCCACTCAACTCCCATTGCCCACTGTTAGGAGAGATTAAGCCTGCCTCAGAGGAGCTGGGGATGTGGCTCAGTTGCTCGAGTCCTTGTGTAACATGTTGAAATTTAGCATGGAGGCACAGGTCTATAAGCCCATCTCTGAAAGACCCCAAGCAGGAAGAACAGAACTTGAGCTGCAGAGTGACTTCAAGGCCAATTGAAGCTTCGTGAAAACACTCCACCACCACCACCACCACCACCGCCATTGACCTGACCAAACAACCACTACCAACACAACTAAAAAGGCATTTCCCTATTTGTCAGTATACTCATGCCAGGGTTGATGGGTCATCTGGGAGTTTCGTGAAGAGGCCTCAGTCACCCCAAATAACTGGGAGGGAATATGGAGGGGGTCAGTCTACAAATGGGTTGGACAAACACAGGGAGGTTAGGATTACTGCATGGGCTGATGGGACAGAAATTGTGGAAACTCTATTATTAATAATAATAATAATAATTGAGATAATATCCACTCTAGGAGCCTTTGTGTACGTGCGTGCGTGAAAGTGCTCCATGGTGGGAATTACATGAGTGCAAGGTCCTAGGTATACAATGCATAATCTCATAAGAACCCAAAAGCAAAAGTCATGCTTCCAAATACCCTTTTCCTGGTGTGTTTTGAATTCTCCCTGGTGTTCTATTAAATGCTCACAATTGGAGTTAGTGAAGAAAAACCCTAGATATGTGTTCTACCACAGTTCTAGAGGTGACCAGTCTAATAGGAAGTTCTTGGCAGGACTGTGATTCCACCGATGCCCCCAGAGAGACCCATTCCTGTGCTCCTGGAGCCATCCTTGCTGCTCTAGACTGGAAGACGCTTCTCCCGCAAATCAGTCTGTGCTTTCACAATGCATTCCATGGCTTTTGTATCTCCCTCACTGTGTGCCCTCCATGATTTCAATGAAGACTCAGTCATGTGGGCTTTGGGGTCTGTCCCAATGCACTATTGCTCTATATTTACTAATGACAGCTATGAATGCTTTGAAATTGGAAATGCAAAATTTGAGTGTGGACCCACAGGCAGCTAGCTTTTGATGAAATTGATTGGAGCCCATTGTTACAATGAATTGCACATTAGGCACTCACATTGGAGATCACCTGGAGTTAATGCTGCACTCTCTTGGATAGCCAGCCACATTTTCAGAAATGGAGCAGTCCAAGAAGGAAGCAATACCGGAGTTGGGCAGACACATCCTCAGTCCCCGAAGGCTAGCACTCAGTAGGAAAGGAACCCTGAAATTCTCCTACTGGCCCTGATTCCCATCCTCCAGGCTCCTGCTGTCACTTCTATAGAGGGCAGATGCAATGTAAATAGGCTGGAGAACTGACACAGTTACTTCAAATTTAGTGGCCACAGTGGAAGGGACTGAAGATCCTTCTTTACCCAGTGTAAACTTGAAAAGCAAGAGTGAATGTAAGGATTGAATATCTGTCTTCATATTTGTGCAGTGGCAAATACAGTATTGAGCTATGGGCTTCAAGCCCTTCTGTGTGCCAGCTTTTGCTGAGGTTGTTGTGTCCATAACACCCTATTGGTTTGAGAGTTGAATTAAACACTGGCCCACAGGAATTGATTATGTGAGGCCCACCAGAGAACAGAGGGGACAGTGCCCTGTAACAATGTTTACTAGCCCAGAGCAACTTTTGTCACAAAAATACCCATGCCATCCCATCTGCACTGCAACTTCGTGATCTCTTTGTGGACTTAATGATCATTTGCTTATTTAATCCTTCATTCATTTATTTCCCATTGAGTACAGTTCATGCTGCCCTCATGATCAGAGGTTTGGGGTCATCCACTGGGGCATTGCCACACTTACAAAGGCCACATTCCAAAGAAAAGAGACTCTCGCTTCCACCAGCGGCTATCAACTGTCAATAGCTTGCTGGGCTAAGATGGAGCCCCTCCCTGCTCCTTGCTGGAATTCTTAACTGGCTTCATCTTGTTCTGGTTCCATCTTGTTCTGGGTAAAGGCCATACCATGTCCAGAGGACAACTTGTCAAAGGACTCCTCCTATTCTCGGGCTCAGATATCCTTTCTGTGACCTCATCGGGGATAGCTTCCTGAGCCTTGGGGGTTTGGTGAGGTGGGGTGGGGTGCAGGGTTTATGTAGGTCTCCCCTCTATCTGTGGCTGAGCATTCACAGTGTGTTCTCAACACTTTGAAGAGGGATGTGTACCAGGGTGAGAGTGTTGAGAACAGCACTAATATGGGGATACACAAATGAATGTTTAGTGGAGAGGAAGATAACGTAATGATTTGGAAAACAATATAAATAGGTTCTCCCTTAAGGCCAATGGATTCCCTGGCCATGGTTTGGAGCTAGCTTATGCCATACCCAGCCATGAATTCCCTCCTGCGGAGAAGGCCTTCAAGCCCATCAAGAGTGCATTTGGCTACCACTGTGGTACCAGTAGGACCCTGTGCCTTGGCAGGTCACTGTGGTTCCAGGCAGGGAGCAGTGCTAGAGAGAATGTTCAGACTCCTGTTGTCACCGAATTCCTACCTCCAGCCTCCTGTGGCAGCATGCACACATCCTCCTGGACCTAAGTAATACCTAGCAGGGAGAGGTTCCTTTTCAACTCAAGGTTGATTTCACTGTACCCTGCAAACGAAAGTGTTGTGTTTGCAGCAGCAGGAAGTAAACATCTACTTGTGGAGGGGACAACCAAAATCAATGGCAATCCCCTGTGTTTTCATGAAGCAGTCAAACTTTAAAGATTGATGGAATCCATGTATCAGAGCTAAAATATCCGTGGCTTTGTTTAAAGTCTAAAGGTATAAATGAGTGTGCTCGTGTGTGGAGTCTCTTTGAGCGTGTAATTTTCCGTTCTAGTACATGAGAGGAAATGCACTTATTAGGAAATACAGGAGTTAAACCATTGAGCAAGCTCAAATTTCTTTCACTTCATCGACTTAGTGAGTCCTTGAAACAATAGCAAACCCAACTGTATATATGTAAAGAAGAAGCCTTACTCTAATATTATCTGTGTGACCATGGTCTCCATTCTTTTTGTCATGAGGTGTTCCAGAAAGACACTCTATAAGTCTTGGGAAATAAACTGTCTGTCAGGACACAAGAGATCCTAAAGATGCACACTGCAACCCCCTCCATTCCTGTCACCTACCTTCCTGGCCCCCGAGATGGATGACTGTCCTCCTGGGTTGATATAGCAAAGCTCTGCTATTCGCTTAGATCCAAAATGCAAGACAGTGATTTCTCTCTGAGCTTTCAGCCTCCTGTGAGTAATAAATACACTCAGCTACAGAGGCAAGCAGGTGAACCAAAGAAAGGATGTGCGCAAATGGTTACACGGGCAAGGACTCTGTCCTGTCCTGCTTGCCTGGCAGCCCAGGAGAAAAGAACCCCTTGAATTACAATTACTTTCCTAATGCTTATTATACAGGACTTGCATTTTTAACATCTGTTCAATTTAAATTTGTTGCTTGGGAAAATTGATAGCAGTCCTGTGTAGTAGGCATTAGCATTGATTCATTTGTAGGAAATGGAAGGTCACAGAGGGAAACCTGAAGAAACCTTTGAGACACTCTGAGCTCACCCTGCATTCTCCCATGTAGGCTGTGGGAAGACTCGCCACTCTGGATGTTTACCAGCTGTGTGGTGCACCAGCAGGCCCTTCTTGCCACCACTGTCACAGTGGATTCCTTCAGTCAGAACTCCTTCAGTGTACATTTCCACACGAATGTCCCTGGTGTACTTAGATGGTGGTGGGCCCATCATGCCCTAACCAGTTCAGGGGCAGGGATTGAGAATAGGTGCCCTGAATCAAATTTGTCAAGTGGGATGTCCACTTGTGAGGGATGTGGACTGTCGCTGTCCTATAAGGAGGTGTATGTGTCAACACTACGACCTGCCAGTCGCGTATATGTAGTTGAAGGCCTGCAGTGCCTGCTGAATCCAAGAGGTCAGGGCAAATTTCACCACTGACTGCTGACATTTCCTAAAGCACTGTTGGGCTCTCAGCCTCCTGACAGCAACCATTGTAAGACACCAGGTTTATGATTTCTTATCAGTAAACGTCTCATGTGTGTACCTGATTGATATATCTGCATCTCTGGAAAGCTTTGTGTGAAGGCACACGGTCTGGGGTGTAAAAAGTCTTATAAGGCCTTTCCTTTGATATCAGGTCCGGTATTTGTGTTCACTATTCCCAAGGTATCTGGCCTGACTGCCCGTTCCTGACTACCACACAAATGGTTTAGACTCACTATTCACTGTCTCATTTGAGACAGAACTCACACACTTGCATACTCACACTACCTGCTGGATGCTCTCTGTACTGGGTTAGAATGGATGAGGATCCACAGTGCCCTGTCCACTTACTCTACGCCCCAGAGAATGGGTATGGCCGAGGTTACAGGAAAGCAAAGGTGGGGGGGAGAAAGGAGGCAAGGAGGGGGAGGCCGTGGAGAGAAGCAGAAGAAAGAGCAGGGGCAGGAAGAGAAACAGACAAAACCATGACAACAGCAGAGCAACACGACTCCATGTGTCCAGGCCACACCTGTCAGACCTTGTGCCTCTTCCTGGGGTGTTCCAGGCCCAAAAAGGGAAGCAGCCTGGGCTTAGCTTCCCAAATACATTTCCTCCAAAGAGCAACCATTTCTTATTCTCAACTAATTTGTTCTCAGGTGCCTGTTTGATTCCATGTGCAAGTGTGTGTGTCATATGGACCAGCACTGTAGTGTTATCTCCTCTGTGACTTCTGAGGAGGGTAGGAGCTGGAGTTGCAATAAATCAACAACAACTCTTTGTGCAGATATTACTTGTCTGTGGTCCTTCCCGTCCTTGTGTAGCAGAGACTGCATGTGTGTGACTGCAATCTGTGCCTCCAAGGTACCTGTGAAGTTAGAGATGTGTCTGAGGGCACACTGGACCATGTGGGATGTCCACATGGTGGTGCATATATATGCCAGCTGATAATTTCATGGACAGCGTGCCTGGCATGCCTGAATCTGTGTGACATGGAACATGAGATTCTAAACAACCACCACCCTGATGGAAACTGACACAGACACAGATACAGACTTATAAGGAATTGTGCTCTGATGTTTCTGTAGTTCCAAGGACCCTGAAATGTGAGCAATGGCTGCCTGTGTCTCTAGGGACATGCATCCATTTTCAAGGAACAGTTCATGTGTCCAAGGTCGACCTGAAAGGCAAAGGGGGGGGGGTCTGAGGCTTAGGTGGAAGGGAGTGTTCTTCTCTCACTTTGGGGCCCAGGACATGCCTGTGAGTACTAGTCAGCCGAAGAAGTGCGGATAAGATCTCCTCTTGTGGAATCAAGAGAGACAGGAAAGCCAAGATAGGGAGAGGACATAGTCCAAGGGGAGTAGGGAGCCGGGGTGCAGGGCAGGAAGCCAAGAGCAGCCATGTCAGGTGTAAAAGTGAAGCCGGTCCTACACATGCAGCTGGCTCCCTGGCTTCTGTCAGTGCCTCGGGGCCCACAGTGAGAGGCCAGACACAGGTAATGGATAACAGCAGATGGGCTGCAGCCCAAAGGCAGGGGAATGTGTGTAAGAAAGCAGGTGCTGCCGCCCAGCAGAGAGGGATTCAAGTTTGGAGGAAAAGGGTCCCCTGACAGGCTGTACTGTGTGCCACCTTCCTCATACCTCAGCCTGGCGATGGGCACATAGGCATGGGAGAGGTGTGTGTGGTGGTGGGGGAGGGCTGAGACAGTAGCCAGCATCTGGCATTGTGAATACTGGCTCCAGGGATGAACTCTGTACAGATGAGTTTGTCTCTGCCGAGGGTCATAGAATCTCATTTTGATAATCGTTTGGCTTATCTGTCATTTGGCTTATCTCTGGCCTTCCAGTGCAGTCCCTAGAGGCAAATAGTACTTTTCCCCCTGCAGAATCTGTGAAGGAAAGCCATTGTTTGTTTCCAAAGCCCAGGTGCAGAAATCAGTGCTGAAACTGCCCCAGGTGAGGACAGATGGGTCAGCCCTGCTATCTGTCCTCCATCCGGCCAGGCAGCAATTTCTCAGCCACATATTCATATGGGTCATAGGAGAAAAACAGCCACGTGTATCCTTGGGTGGTCTTCATGACTGTCACATTTGGGGTCGATTGTGTGTGTGTGTGTGTGTGTGTGTGTGTGTGTGAGTGAGTGTGTCTGCGAGAGAGAGAGAGAGAGAGAGAGAGAGAGAGAGAGAGAGAGAGAGAGAGAGTGTGGATGTGTGGATGTGCACACACTCGAGAGCCAGAGCTAAACCACATGTGTGTTTATCTAAACTACAGCAAGTGACATGTCCAGAGTTTTGAGCCTCACAGCCATCCTCTGCTTTCAGACACTGTCTTAGCGCGCCTCTTTCTAATGTTTTACAGGGAACTTATCCAGTGTCCTGCTACTGTGGCTGTGATATATGATATATTGAGTACAAACTGTGACTCTAGGAGCATGGAAGGACAGCTGTGACAGAGGTAGTGACTGGGTAATGAAGCCACTGAGGGGTCAGTCTTCCTGAGATGGGGACAATGTGGCTTTGGCAGAGGTGATTTAGAGTGTCCCATTCAGTACACTGAGAGCAACAGCACCGTCCTCACCATGTCCACAGGATGCTGTTTAGGCCTGGCCTCTGGTCTCGACAATCTTAAGGAGGGGTCATCACCATAAGACTCATCATGTCTATTAGAGTCCTTAGCTGGTTCTCTCAAGGGTCTCTCCGGGGATTTGTTGGATAGTGAGCACTCACGTACAAGCATGCAGATTGGCAAATGTGCCTCCTTTGGACCCTCCTGGACACAAGTGTAGGAATCTCTATCAGGGAAATCAGCAATGCTCATAGTATGATCTTTCACCCTTGAAGGGCTCCCATCCACGCACAGAATGCTGGTAGCTGACCTTAAATGATGTGAGCTTGTGTATCAGAAGTGTGTGTATGTTTGTATGGCACCTGTTTTAATTACAATTGTTACCAAGTTCCTGTCTAAGACTTGGCATTCCTGTCGCAAATATTAGCCTAGGCAAGCTGTGTTTGTGGGAACAGGGCAGTATTAGAAACCTTCATGGTTTCCCATTGTAACACAGTGGTGGTGAACTTTTAAAATATATAATTTATTTAACCTTATTTTCTGTGCATGGATGTGAAGGTTTCAGGTCCCCTGGAACTGGAGTTAGAGACAGTTGTGGGATACCGTGTGGGGGCTGGGAACTAAACCAAGCGCCTGGAACACCAGCCAGTGCTCTTAACTGGTGAAACATCTCAGCAGCCCTAGTGGTGAAAATTTAACCCCCACGGGATCCAAAGGCAAACCCTGCCTGACTGTCCTCCATCTAGATTAAAGCCAGTGGAGGCCTGTTTGGCGGCAAGGGCCTCTTGTGGAAGCTCACTGCCTTGCCTAATGTCTACCCAAGACTGAGGGACAGTGTACTTTTAGGAAGGCGTATGTCATTTAGCCAGAATTTTCTGACAGCAAAATAAAAAAAGATACATGTATTTGGATGTCTTACCCAGTTTTCTTTGATCTAATAGTCCACACTTCCTCTGATTGGTTCCACAGGAGCCCAAATATGCCAAAGAATGATATGTGGAAATGTTTTATGTCACCAGAGTGAGAGAACTCAGTCTGAGACAGTGCTTCTCAACCTCCTAATATTCCAGCCCTTAGTCCAACTCCTCATGGGGTTGTGACCTGAACCAAAATGCTATATTCCTATCTGCTTCAAAGCTGGATTTTTGCTACTGTTATGAGTTGTAATGTAAAGATCTGCTCTACAGGGTATGTGACACAAGATCTCTAAGAGTTTGTGAGCCGAGGTTTGGGAATCGCTGGTCTGAGTTGCTGAAGTTCTGCTGGTGTGTTTTTCCGAACATGTTCACAACTAAGGAGGCATAGCTCATGAATTGGGACATGTAAACTGAAGATGCATGTGTTACTTAAGTTCAAGTAGGTCCCCAGGCTCTCTGTGGTGTAGACACCTTGGTTCCGAGACTAGCATCCTCTCTCAACATGCACACTTTCCACCAACTGCCACCATCAGGAATTCTGAAGCACCCATCACTGAGCGTGGCAGCTGCTACCCAGCGCCCAGCATCATCCATGTCCATGACAGATCCTGCTAGCTCAGAAGACATGTGGCCAGAGGCTAGGACAGGTCCTGCAGGATCTTAGAAGTGTCCTTCTCTGAAAACAGTGAGAGACATGCTGTATCATGGCTGTTACCGGGAAAACCAGTGGGACAAGACATTTAATGTCCAACTGCTCTGAGGAGGGGGGGTCCACATGACCTTTGCTATCATGTCTAGAGGCAGAACATTGCCGTTCTTACAGGGACCGTGCTTTGCGTGCCTTCCAAAAGGTGATCTGGAAACACACACACACTTACACACAACACACCCTTGGGCTTGCACATACAAACACACACACACATACACACACACACACACACACACACACACACACACACACACAAACCACACACACATAAACACACTTACATAAACACACACACACACCCCTATCTTTTCCAAACATATGTGTCTGATGAGGATGGGCCCTTTCCTTCTGTCCAAGTATGTTCTCCCCTCACCTTCACCAGTGCAAACAAGCCCACTGGCTGTAGGTCTCTACACAGATGGGCCTGCATTCCTGAATATGACTGCTCAACCTCTATTTGATGCCAGGCATTCCCTGCTCTGTTTCTACCGCAGAGATTATTTCCTGGATCCTGTCAGGTGGGATCACTCATTGAAATATTTGATGTAGAGTCGGTATGTGATAAAGTGAAGGGGACACACCCCTACAGCAATGATTATGCACACATTAAAGACCCTAAGGAGAGAAACCATCATGTGTGGGCCAGCTGGGTCAGGTAATAAGCCTTTGGATGAAATGTCAGTGTGAAGACAGTTCAGGGTGTTGGCTTGTGGTGTCTGTCTGAAAATCAAGCATTCAGAGGTAGGGACTGAGATAAGGAAGCAAGGTCACTGACAGACTTGGCTCCTCAGGCGCCGGTGCACAATGGTGCCAATATTCTGCAGTTGCGGTGCTGGCTAGGGTAGCGGGGCAGGTGCCAGGCCTAGAGGCTGTGGCTTCTATGATATCCCTGAAAGTAATGAACCTATGGTGTTCATCATACTGCAAGAGGCTGGCAGCTTGTGAAATCTGCCTTTTGGTTTTGCTTGAGGTCTGAGATTATGCTTAGGAAAAGACAAGGACAGAAAGAAGTTTGGACTCGGGCCTTCAATCTGATCTCCCCTCTATTTCCTCTCTCTTGCCAGTCCAGCTCCTCCCCTCATGAGCATCTCTCTCCCTTGAGAAATTGGCATTTCATGTAACCCATATAACGGGTCCTATGAAGCAGTGGACTTCAGTTGAGTACCTAAGTGTGCTTGGCGGTCATGTGATGCTCAACAGACCCTGGCACAGCACACACTGCAGGCTGACTGCAGACAACTCAGTTAGTTGGGCCTTGAATGCCTGACAGACCTCTATCCTGTGCAGATCCTGCTGATGAGTCACTCTTGATTGATGCTCAACCTGTGTCCTTCTGCCTCCTGCTAACAGTCTCTCTCTTCTACCTCCACAGTGCCTTTGGTACTGGCTTCTTTACATCTCACTCCCTTGTTACCACTCTGTGCCCATTTTCTCTTCTCCCCTCTACAGCGATACAGCACTTAACCTCCCTGTATACTCTTCGGGGCCACCGCTCTCATTGTCTCTTAAACCTCTGCACATCAGCCTAGTCATCCAAACCTGGAATAAGTTACTCTTATACATGTTGCCAGAGACTTCTGCATTGCTGGAGGCAAAGGCTGGCTCTCTTCTCCCTTTTCAACTGTGTTTGTCCTTCTACATAGTGTGGTCATTGTGGTCCTATTGACAATTTCCTTCTTGTGGTTTAGAGGCGTTTCTTGGTTTTGCTCTTTCATGCCTTGTGTCCCCTGGTCCAGCTACTAAACAACTGTCCTTTCTGCTCCTTCAGGCTGTCCTGCTCAGGGTTATGTTAATCATCTGCTGTCCTTCTCCATGTAGAGCAGCCTGCAACCCCCAGCCTTGCTCAGGCAAGGTTGTGGCACCAGATGCTGCCTGCATATCTCCAGCACAGACCATTTATGCTTCCTAGTTGTGTGTTCACTTGACACAAGCTGTTGTCATCTGAGAAGAGGGAACTTCATTTGGGAAATTTCCTCCAGGAGACCAGAATTAAGGGAAGCCTGTAGGTCATTTTCTTCATTAGGGATAGATATGTGAGGGCCCAATCAGTTGTCGTTGATGATACCTGTGTTCTAGTACTGTAAACAAAAAAAAAAGAAAAAGAAAAAAGAAAGGAAGGAAGAAAGAAAGAAAGGAAGGAAGGAAGGAAGGAAGGAAGGAAGGAAGGAAGGAAGAAAGAAAGAAAGAAAAGGAAAAAACAGGTCGAGCAAGCCTTGGAGAGCAAGGTATTGTGCAGAACCCTTCCCTGGCCTCTGCATCAGTTTCTGCCTCCACTTTGGGGCCCTATTTGTGGTCCTGTCCTGCCTTTCTCTTGTGTTTGGAAGTGTGAGCCATATAAACACATTTTCTTACCCAAGACAGCACAGTTCATCATACCAGTAATAACCCTAATAAGGACAGCATCCCCAGAAACTGCAGTTACTTTTGCAAGCCCTTAGTTAGTTCACAAGGGTACCAAGGAGCAGCTGGATCCAGCATGTGCTCTCTTCAATTCCTGATCAATCCTCCAACTGTTACACCCGTTCTCTGTGCAGCACTCCCTGTGCCTGGCCATACTGAGCACATGTTAGGAACTTCCAGAGGGAGAGGGAATGATGTAGTGGAGGGAGCAGCCAGCCTGAGCATGGAGCAACCAGCCTGAGCATGCAGTCACCCAGGAAATCTGTGAAGATATTCCTTGAAATGTAGAGAGAGCCTATGTTGTTGCCACCATACCCTCCCCTATGGAGTGTTCCCAGGAAGGAAGGTCTCAGTGCCCATCTCTGGCCTGACTTCCTGCCTTCTCTCTGGCTCTAAAATGCCCGGCCTGCATTTGCTGTGCACTGAGGATATTGAGTCATGAGGGGGTCCACCTACAAGGCTTGCTGGCTCACACCACTGAACCCACAGGGTGCCTCCCACCAAACCCCTCATGCTTTCATTGCAGACATGGGGTAGGTCCCTTCCAATGCCTTGCTTCTTTAAAGGAAGCCAGGGTTCTGTCACGGCTTCCTCTGAGTTCATCTCCTGTTCTTTCACTGTCAGCGCAGTGCCCCTCACAGATGTTCGCCTTTCTGTCATTAACTAAGTATGGTAAACATTCTCTGGCACTGGAGCATTGTCCCTTATTTCAGAGCAATGTTTACTTTACATATCAGCAAGGGAAAGCCCCTCCTCTTCTTCCTTTCTTTCCTACAATACCATTCTTCCAGGCGAGTCTACTTTGCCTTCCCTAAAGTGTTGAGTTGAGCCTCCAGGCCCTGTGGCTGCATTCCAGGTAGTTCTGAGCAGACTCACCCAGCACTGGGTTGAGATCCCTCCCCACCACCAGTACCACATGTAGCCAAGGCAACTCTCTTCTGGAGCTGTGACTCCTTGCTGGAAAGGTGCTCATTTTGCTTTCTATTTCCTTGTTTCCATGCTTCCCATTGATGGTGAGCAGTAGGGACCTTGTGATTTGCTCACCCGTGTAACACACAGGTCCAGTGGACTCATACCTGAGGTAACTCATACACAGTGTGTGAACTCTTGAGCTCCTTTCCAGTGAAATGACATAAGGTAGTCATTGTGGAGGAGTGACAAGCAGGAAAGGAATCAGCAGCCTCCTTGATAACATCCGGAGGGGAGGGGGGGACATGGCACCTCTGCCAAATCTGGAGGGCTGAGGGTCATGGCACCTCTGCCATATGTGGAGGTTAGAGTGGGGCATGGCACCTCTGCCACTTCTGCCCTGCACATCCACAGATAACACCAGGGAGGGTGCATTGCCCTTATGTTTTGACCCCTCTGGTTGTGTCCAGCATGAACTTCTTTGCCATGGCCCTGGGCTTGAAGGCTTTTGACCACAGAGTATCCCTGCAAGGCTGAGTCGAGACCCTGTGTCCTGCTGAAGAAGTCTGTCTTTGCAGTATTAGGCAGCCCACTTCATCTTGACTGGGTCTGTTTTCCCATGCAAGCCTACCATGACCATTGTTGGGATCCTAGAAGCCTGTCTCTGGCAGTGATATGAGTTTGGGCTGTGGTCAACCTGGCCTGCAGGCCCCCCACCTCGAAATAGTGACACACACACATTAGAGAAAATGCGCGGAAATTGTCCACGAAGTGCCTGGTATTCTACGTACTCAGTAAAGGACAACTTGATAATCTTGCTAGCCTTGGGAATCCCCCATTCCTCTCCTGCCCAGTCTTTGTCTCTCCCTGCCTCTCTCTACCTCTTTCTCCCCTTAACAAGGCCTTGTTGCCCAATCCTCCAGAGTGTTCCAGGCCCCAGGTGTTCAATCCTTGTCCTTTATCCTTGCAAATTGAAACTGCAGCATTCCCACTGCTTTCTTTGAAAGGCTGCAGGGGTGGGACCAGCCCAACCTTCAGATTTACTGAACCAAGGCCAGGTAGCTTGCTGTCTCATCTCCTCAGAATTCAAGGCTGAAAGAATTTGGGTCATTATTACAATGAGCATGCTCTTTTGCTCACCCTCTTCCACGAGTCCCCTTTCCTGGTTCTCTCCCAGTCCTGTCATTCATCTCACCCCCACTGGGAACTTGCCCCACCCCCTCCCCTCAGTTTTTACTCCACCAGCAGACATGTCACTTTGAAGTACTTCAGCAGTGTTCTGGAAGGACTCAACCTGCAGTGAGATGAGCCTAGCCCCTTGAAGGTTCCTACCCCTGTGCACAGCTGGTCACCCAAGTCCCACTTTCCACATTCAAGCTGAACAGTACTTCCTACTGAAGCTTTTGGGATCCCAGCAGTGAAGTCTGGCACAGTGGAGCTGGAGGCATATGCCTGCTCTTTCTCCCGTGTTGGGATTCTTCTGCTCTGGGGTCTTCATGATGCTCTTGGCCTGTACACACAGATAACCTCATCAGGCCATTGGATCTTTATGCCCAAGGGAGCTGTCACAGACTCAGGCAGGTTTTAAAAGGACATAAATCACATCTAGCCCTGAGCTAGCTGGCACTTCTGTAAAACTGGTCTACTGATCATCATGGCCTGGCAGGGACACAATGTGACACTCCTCTGGAAAGCATGAAGTGCAGTAGAAACCTGCCACGGGCTCTCCTAATTCCTAGATGACTTTCCTGGGGTGCAGAGTCTGCTTAGAGGAACCTCTGTGCAAGGGGGAGATTCTGTGCTCCTCCATGGGTTTGGCGGCAGCAGGCTGAACATTCACGTTTCCTTTGAAGACAGAGGCCCCCGTGAGTATGCACTGGCAAGCCATAACAGGTGGTAGGGTGACCTAGACAGAGTTCAGAACTCTGGGAATGTGAAGAAAGACCGGGGATCTTGTCTCAGGCCTGTCACTTGAGTCACTCTGACCCAGAAAGCCTCCTGCTGCCCTCTCCTGGATTCCCTGGCTGCCCACCTCTTGAGGTAGACTGACCAACATGTACCTTCAGAGGCAAGGACAAGCCTCTTGCTTGATTCTCTGGCACTTCCTGCACCTTGGAAGGTCCTCATCATATGTGCTGGGAGCTGCTGAAGCTTGTTTCATGGGCTCTGCTTTGGGTGAAGCCTTCTTAGCCTGTAGACTGCAGGCTGTGGGTTTGGGCTTTACAGAAAAATCATTTGCCTCCCTGCCCTGTTCCCAGTGACTGGGCCTTGTACTCAGCTCCCAGCCAGGTGAAATTGTAGGGGAGCAGGGTAGAATGTATCTTGGCCTCTGTGGTTCGTGTGGCATGCTTGGGTCAGCACCTGTCCTTTGTGTTCCCTAGAAGGAGGCTGCAGTCTGTTTCCTTAGTACTTTCCTTGTGGTAAATGTGGTCAGTTCTAGATGTGGAGCATTCCCCTGCACTTTCTCAGCCAGGTAGCTGAGGAGAATGGGGAAGAGGCTCCTGTATCTCCACATCTGCACTTACCACATGTCCTCAAAGGGAAAGGGAAATCCCAACATTACCTTGACCCTGAACACACATATACACACATCCTCACACACACACACACACCCACACACACGTGTGCACACATACAGTGAGTGATCATTTTAAGCAGTGTGCAGAGCATGAAACTCTGGCACCTGAGAAACTCATAAGTGTCCTTGGTGTGAAGTTCCAGGTGGAATCTTCTCTCAGGCTCCTCCCACATTTGGAATACCACATGCTTCAGAGCCTTTCTCCCCAGTGTCCCAGCTCATCATGGCTATTGATTTTATTATCACTGCTGTATTGTAAGCTGTGGCACCCAGCCTGTGAGATACTGACTCTCTTCCTCTCACCTCCTTCCTCACTATGTGTATCTCTCTAGCAGCACCTGAAAAGTTCATTGAGGAATTTCTCGTTCCCTAATTTTCTATGTTGCCCTCAGTGACTCCAGATTTACTCCTGCACCCCAATATTACCTTGAGAACTCAGATTGACATAGTCTCCAAAATTTTCTCATTGTCTCCTTTTCACTTTGTTGGTCCCCACACCAATGTATTTTCCTGCTATCCTCTGAAGATTATTCCCATGCATTCCTAATTTTATAGTTCCCTAGAACATATTCAAATATTTGCCAATGGCTTTAATTTCAAGGTGAGTTAACATTCCAATGAAATACCTTGTACCAAAATATATATCGTATTAGCCCTTCCTAATCTCTTCTACATTCTCCAAGTGTTCCTTCTTTTTCTAGGCATCCTATGATACCCTCCCTTCCTTTTCTATTCCCACAGCTGATGTCATCAGCATGTCTAACTTCTTACTATGATCATTCCCTTCAACCCTTACTTCATTTCCACTTTCCCCCTCCCACACAGTCGAAAACTTTCTTGGAAACTACATGCTATCTGCTAAGGAGTGTCCCTAGAATCCTCACTTAACAGGTGGACAATAAACAAGAAAACATCCTATTTACTATTCTTTTATTTATGCTATTTGCACAGTGAGCATATATATCCACAGATGTTTCTTTACAAGACTTCAAACACAAAGGTAAGACAGAACGAGTCTGTTATTTTCCCTCACTCACATTGTACTGGGTATTCCAAACTGTCAAAGAGCAGCTCCTTTCTTCCCAGAACATGACAGAAGGTCTTCATTTGATGAGGTTAGCACAGCTGTTGTAGCAAATGTCAATGACAGGAAAAATAACAAACATTTTCTTAATCAACAGTGTTATAAAATGAATACAAGATTTCAATATATAAAGCAAACACTACTTCGCAGTTTAACAATTAGCACTGATCACAAATACCAAATACAGTGCCCTCCCCACCCTCCACATCATGATTTCAGGACCCTGCCTATCTACTCCACGGAGTACTTTGGATTCTCTTTTCCACTCCTTAGGGTCTACCTTGGATCTCTCTATGGAGTGGAATAACCCCTAGCACCTGAATTGAGTATAGCCTCGACCTCTGCATCATCATCTGAATCCCAGTCATAGTTACATGGCCAGTCTTTGGAGCATCGGTTCCGAACTCTTGCCACAAAATGCATGACTTTCAGCTTGCTCGATTCCACGTGTGCTCGAGGGCCCCAGAAGAACTCGTACTCCACTGGACTGCTGCGAGGCACTGGCTTATAAAGGAGATACCCTCTGCGAACAAACTCTTCTGTAACGACCTTCTTCGGATCTCCAAAGATGCTGTGCTGCCTCCCGGGCTGCATCCCTAACTTCCCCAGCACTTTCCACACCAGAGCCTCCTTGGCGCTGTTGCCCATGATGAAGATGAGGGCTAATATGGACATTAGGAGACTTTTCTTGGTGCCCTGAAAATTGCTCCGGGTAACAGGTTTTTGCACCAGGGCAGTGCTCGCAGCCTCTGCAGGGGTAGTGGAGGCCTTCTCCGGAGTGCTTGTGTCTTCCTCAGGACCGCTCAGGTAGTCTTCGGGTGTGCTCGGGACCACAGAAGCCGCCATCGGGGTCTTAGAGGCCTCTGAGGCCTGGATCTTGCGATTGTTGCGATTCTCTTCGGCTGCCTTTGCGTTCCGGCGGCGCCGACTCTTCCGTCCCCGAGGCATGGCTCCTGCCAAGCGCTAAAAGCCTGCAGCAGTTCTGGGGGAGGCTATCTGCAGCGTCGGGGTAAAAAGTGGCTCTCTTAGGCAGGGACAGCCACCAAACCGCGGACGCCAGATGAGTCTTTGTAGCAAGGAAGCCACAAAGCTTTCGGCCACAAAGCCTTGTCCCTGACAAGCAGACTTGCGCAATCAGTCGCCGCCCGCATTCGCCACAGCGCCAAGCGCGCGAGAAACGGAGCAGCACTGGCCCCGCCTCCCTTGCCACGCACACGCCGAACACCCAAGAGGAAGTGGGACGATCCCGCACAGGAACTTCCGCTAGCAGAAAGGAAAAGGCGTGGGCTGCATTTTGGGTCCCGCAAGGGTAGTTATAACACAGCTAAGGGTTGGCGGGGATTTGTCCTGCGCATAGGGGAGCAGAATCTCGGTATTCTTTAGGCAGGTGCACATATTATCCCTTTGGCTAATAGGTTTTGGCAAGCAGTAGGCCCCTCCATTCTCACCAAAGGCTGGCTGAGGGGGAGGGGGAGGGGCGCTGCAGAGCATAGTCTTGCAAGGGGTCAGCTGACCCCTGCGCTCCTTAGCTGTCTTGGCTTACGCAGCACATTCATTCTCCCCCTAGGTTTTTTCAGAAGGCGTTTATGTGTGGCTAATTAATTCGTGGGCCCATGAGGGACCCGAATAATAGACTTAATGACCAAAGCGGTGGGTGAGGGGAGGAGATGGGAGTGCAAAGCCCTCTAGCAGGGCTCAAGAGGCGCAGAGCCTGTACAGTGCTGCTGGTTGGCCTGGGCAATTAAGCGGGGCACCGAGAAGATCAGACTTAGATGTGCGCAGCCTCACGGAGGGGCTGAATACTTCCTGGCAGGCCACAGAGGAAGCAATTAGAATAAGAAGCAGCTGGATGAAAGTGAGCTTTAAGGCTGTTGCCATGGGGACTGAGAGACAGAAAGGCATTTGAAGGGAGACCACTGGCAGGCTTCAGACAATGGATGGGAATGGGGAGCAGAGAGATGGTCCAGTGCAGTTGGATCTTCGCTTTCCAGGCCAGCGAGCTAGCATACCTGCTTCGTTTCCCCCGGTGCACACTCTGCCCTTTGTCCACTCCTTCTTCTTGCTCAGATTCCTCTGCCTGAAACGCCTTCCCTCCATTCTGTGCTATCTAAGTTCCACCTGTTTGCTCACAGGCGTCTTCCTCGCTGAAGTTTATTTTGGCCTGCTCCAAAGAGTAATGAGTCAGTCCTTGCTCCCCCAAGGGAGGCCCCATGGCTAGGCATTCTGCTTTTCTTGTGTCACTTGAAGCGTGAACTTGCTCAGAGCCTGCCTCCCCCACCCCCACCTCTTTAAAGTCGATGTAACTCAAGTACTGTCTACAGAGAGTTGTGTGAATTCAATGAAAAGCCTTTACTGCATAGCAAGCACAGGCTTTGCCTCTAAGTGTGTTTCAAGCAGCAGCAGGTGAGAGTGGCATTTAATAAATGCATGTTGAAGGAATATGTGATGGAAAAGATTTTACATGTGGTTTTTTTAAAAAGCCATGTTTTAATTTGTGTGTGTGCAGACGTGCATGCCATGTGTGCTGTACACGAGGGGCTAGCAGAGGGCGTGGGATCCTCTGGAACTGAGTTACAGGTGGTCGCCATCTGCTTGCTGTGGGTGCTGGCAAGTGCTCCTAACTGTTGAGCCTGCTGCAGCCCCTCCTGTGCCGTGTGCTCTTATTTCTTAAAGGGCAAATGGATACTCGGTACTTGTTTAGAAGGGATGAAACATGTGCTTGACAGAGTCTCCATCTGTAATGCAACTGAGGAAATGACCCTGTGGGGCTCACAGACTTTGACATCTCCCAGCATTTTGGTGGAGTTGGTGGAATCGGATGTGGCTTTATCTAGTGCATGAACTCTGTGTGGTGGGGCAGTGTGTCACTGGCAAAAGCATTGCCAGCAGAACTTCACCCAGTGAGGCCCATACTCCTGTGTGTGTGGAAAGGAGATGGCTATTGGAAAGGAACAGTCACTGAAAGCAGAGCTGGGCACTTCAATTTGGGGCCAGATTTATCAGTTCCAAGCCCTTGATGAGTTTATTGTGTATCCCAGTTCTCTGACTTGTTCAGTACAATAAAAGCTTGCTGTGAGTCTCAATGGCAATTAACACTTCACACTAGTCATTTTCCAGATTGTTTTCCTTTTATTTTATATTTGTGATGATAATATAATTACAACATTTCTCCCTTTCTTTTCCTCCCTCCTTCAAGACTGTCCCATATGTCCTTCCCTACTGTCCTTCCAATTCAGGACTCCATTTTTCACTAGTTGTTCTTGAATGCATATATGTGTATTCATAATAGGTGTATATTTTTAAATATACCCTGTTCATTCTCTATAATGTTACTTGTATGTATATTCTCAGAGCTGACTATTTGGCACTGGACAACCAGTTGGTGTGCTCTTCCGTGGGGAAGACTTTTTCTTGTGCTCTCAGCTTTTCTTAGTTGATTATAGTTCTTTGTGTAGGATTGAGACTTCATGAATTTTCCCCCATCCACTTTCCAAGTTCATTGGTGTCATCCTTGTTCAGTGTCTGGGCTGTCATGTTGGTGAGACTTTATGGGGTTGGATTCTGATATTACTAGGAGACACAATCTCACAGCAAATTCCCTAACCCTTTGGCTCTTACAATCTTTATGCCCCCTTTTCTTCATTGTTTCCTGAACCATTAGAGAAGGTTTCCTTGACTTGGGATTTATTATATATTATTCATTCATTGCCATATTTGTGATTCTGTATATGTAGATTATGTAAACTTTGGATAATTTCTTTCCAATTTTGACAGTCCACACAAGAATGTAATTCCTAAAGTTCACTTTCTTACTGAAATTTCCTTATATAGACAAAGTAGACTACTACTTCCTACTTGGTAAAGTAATTTGGGATATATTGAATACTGCACTCCCTTCTGCCACACTAGTGAATTGAGGGGAAGTACTATTTTCCCCTGTCTTTACTTAGTTGAATCATTGTTTCACTCCACAAGGACACAGCAACTCTGAACAACATGATAGATAGAGCAGATAAATAATGTACAACCTAGGGCCTCAACTCCCATCTAACTTTTCCAGAGAAGTATGTGGGAATAGGGCTTAGGCTCTAGGCCCTTTCTGCTAAGCCATGAAAACTGATTTCCAGAGTGTTTCCTGGTTATTTATCTAGAGGAAAGCAATAATATACAGGTTTAAAGACATGGGCTCCAAAGGGAGATTTCTTGGGCTCAGTTCCAGATTCTGCCATATATGAGATTAAAATCCTTGGGACATTGCTGAACCATTGCTATCTATAAAATCATGGAGACTACTTGTCAGGTAGTTTCCTTTGGAAGGGATTAAATTAGTTATTATAAAATAGTTCAGAATTAAATATTAGTGACAACAATAGCTCTGGGTCAGAAATTTTACTTATGAGAGCCCTATTTATATAACATCTATTATGTGTTAGCAATTGATCCAAACTCATTGAAGTTTTGAGAATGAGTTTACAGTCTATTAGTAAAAACAGTTTAAAAGCTTAGCCTTAAAAAAAAATCTTTTACATCTAGTGTAAAAGATGCTGCGTCTGACTAGCAGAACCATCAATGACACATTCAAGCATCAAGTAAGAGATATCAAATTAATTGAGTGTAATAGGGAATGGTATATCTAAATAAATAAGTCAACATTGGGCTAAAACCTTAATGCTTAATGGGAGTTATGCAATAGAAAAGGGAAATGGTTGCATACAAACAGATATTTGAGGAGCTGAAAGCCAAAATGAGCAGAGTTTCAGTGATTGGAAACTAGTCTATAGGCCATATTTTAGGTTCTTTGTCAGTGTGACGTGATGATCTTGAGGCATATATAGACTTTGTAGTTTATAATATATATGCTGTATAGTCATACCATAATTTATTGTACTATTCCCCCACTGCTAAACATATTTCCTAACTTATAAAAGCAGCATTTCATACAATTTGTGCACTTGTCAACTTATTTGTGTTTCTTATCATAGAATTAATGTTTTGAATGGTTTTGTACATGTAAAGCATGATGAAAGGCTTATTTCCTTGAATAGTTGTGTCCTTTCTTAGTAAGCATCACCAGTAGTGAATGAAAAGTATGGTTTTCACCACATCTTCATCTTCCCTAGCAATCTGATTAGCATAAATAAAGTACACATACTAAAATTGTACAATTTGATACATTTTAACTTATGTGTATAACTGTTACTAGAAATAAGATAATTGTTGCATTCTTTTAGAATATTTTTAATACATTTGTTTAGTGAGGGGTGCACATGTGCTATGACATGCTAATAGAAGCCAAAATAACTTCCACTATGTGGTACATGGGGATTGAATTATGTTTTTCAGGCTTGGAGACAAGCATCTTTACTCAACCCACGGACCCATCTTACCAGCCCAATTGTTAAATCATTCATCATCAAATTTCTCCCAGCTTTGTTATAGCTGTCTCCTTGTTGATTTTCTCCACCTCTCCTCCGTCCAAGGCACAGTTACCAGCTTTATCACAAGAGATTACATTACATTACATGTAATTTATGGAAATAAATTCAAAAAGTAAGTGCTTTTCTAACTTTTAGAATTTTTAAATTGTCTTGAATTACCATACAAAGTAATGGGGTTCATAATTTAATTGTCACAGCTTCATAAATATATGCCATTAGGTTTTGTTCTTTTTTCTTTTAATATTTCAATCTTTCTTTAAGATTTATTTATTTATTATGTTTACAGTGTTCTGCCTGCATGTATGCCTGCAGGTCAGAAGAGGGCACCAGATATTGACAGATGGTTGTGAGCCACTATGTGGTTACTGGGAATTGAACTCAGGACCTCTGGAAGAGCAGCCAGTGCTCTTAACTGCTGAGCCATCTCTCCAGCCCCTCAGTCTTTGTTTTTTGTTTTTGTTTCTTTTAATTTTTGAGAATATAGTATAATTACGTTTCTCCTTTCCCTTTCCTCCCTCCACACCCTTCCATATACCCCTCCATGCTTTTCTTCAAATCCATGACCTCTTTTTTTTCACTAATTGTTATTGCATACCCCCCAACTCTGTTACCCACTCCTCTCCTAGGTCTTGCTTTCCCCTTCCTCCTGAAATACTTTTTCCTCCTTTCATGCCATACATTGTCCCCTCTTATTCCACACTCACTCATCTCTCCCTCTAGACACCTTCCTTAGCATAACTTCTTCTCTGCTTTCATTAGCATATATATGTGTACACATACATTTAAATTTAGGTTTTGTACAGAAGGTCATCCTTGGTGATGCAGCCAATTTTAAGCCAACCTGGGATATAATATCCTGATTTATTATATATACATTTCTCATTAATAAAAATATTTTGAAATTAAAAAAAATAAAATAAATTTAGGTTTTGTATATGACAGAAAACTAAAATGGTATTTATTTTTTCTTCATTTTATTTTGTTTAACCTAATGATCTCCAGTTTCAACCATTTTCTTGAAAATATCATTTCATTCTTCTTTATGGCTGAATAGAATTTCATTGTGTGTGTGTATGTGTGTGTGTGTAGCAAATTTTCTTTATCTGATCCTCTCCTGGTGTATATCAAACAGCAATAAACAATGAAATAAACAAGAACAATAGGCAAGTTTCACTGTGTCAGGAAGTAGAGTCCTTAAGGACAGTGCCCACAAGTGCTATAGCTGGCTCATATGTAATTCGACTTTAATTCTTTTGAGGAACCTACATACTGATTTGCAAAGTATCTATACCACTTTATACTCCTGCCAGGGTTCCTTCCTCTTTTTTCACATCCTCATATGTATTTCTTCTTTTGGCTAGTACATAGTGATTTACAAAACCAAAACGAGATATAATCTTGCTAAGTAGTCCTCGCTTTGATCTTTCTGTCTCAGACTCCAAACTGCTAAGAGTAAAGACATGAACCCACACCCAGATTGATCATCACTCTTCTTTTCCTTGTTTGAATGATTTCACTCATCATTTTTCTTTTTTTTTTCCCTGAATGACACATCAATATAGAGAGACAGTACAGTTTGTTTAATCAGTCACCCATGGATGAACACTTTAACCACTTGCAGCTTGGGTCTATAAAAAAAAAAAAAGAAAAGTGACAAAGACATACTTTTACTTTTAAACAAACAGAAACTATTTTTCTTTTTAATTTATTTTTATTAATGCATTTTCCATTGACAATTCCTAACATATTTTATTATATTTATTATTACTAGTGTGTGTTGTGTATATGATTTGTGTAGACACACTCATACCATGGCACACATGTAGAGGTCAGAGGACAGTTTGGTGGATTCAGGTCTCTCCTTCTGCCTGTGTGTGGATTTCACCTTATGTGACAACTAGTGTTGTCAGACTTTCACAGCTAGTGTTTTTTAATCACTGAGCCATCTTTCTGACCCTTTTAAATTAAAATTCTAAGTTAGTATACAGAATGATGGCTAATTATGGTGTTTTCATACATACTTGTTCTTATCCACATCCCCCTCCCAATGCTTTTCCAGTTCTGCCACGTCCCTCTGACTGGTTCCCCTCCTTTCCTCTTAATAGCCGACCCTTGTTTTTAAGCCATAAAAATTCTATTACCTTCTCTTTCGCCTTCCTCATCCCTCCCTTAAAATGTCTTCTTCCAGCCAAATGTGGTGGTACATATCTGTAATCCCAGCCCTTGAGAGAGGAAGGCAGGAAGATCACAAATTTGAGGCTGGCCTGGGCTTTGTGAGAACCTCTAAAACAAAACAAACACCCAGTAGGGAAAGGGCTTGCTGACAAGCCTGACAACCTGGGACTCACATGGTGGAAGGAGAAGAGATACTCCCGCAGGTTATCCTCTGATGTCCTCATATTCACATGCACACAGACACACAAAACAAAACAAATAAATGTGAAAAAAAAACAGCAAAACAGAAGGATCTTTTTTTCCCCTTCTCAAAACCCCTTCTCTAATTTCCTTCCTGCTCTTTCTTCTTATCACTCTTCCATGTGTGTGTGCGCGTGCGTGTGTGTGTGTGTGTGTGTGTGTGTGTGTGTGTGTGTTCAATTTAGGCTGCTCATCTAGTATAGGTAAGTTATTTACTGGAACATGGACAATTTACTAGCGTCTATATCACAGAAGACATTTACTCTCTCTCCCCTAGCAACCATTAACTGCCTGTAGCTCCTCAGTCAGGGGTGGAGCCATCACTAGCCCTTCACCTGTCCATGATAGAATGTTGAAGAGCTCCACCTTGTGTAAGTAACCATAGCTACTGTGTACATGATTACAAAAGCAGTAGCATATTCAGAAAACAGCATTTCATAGCATTCCCCTCCATCTTCCAGCTTTTACCTATTTTCCCCTTGTCCTCCGTGATGTTTCCTGGGCCTTGGAAGAGGTTATATGGATTTCCCTTTTAAGGGTGAGCACTCAACAGTTCCTTATTCTCACCATTTTGACCAGCTATGAGTCTGCATTCACCATCACACACTGTAAAATGAAGCTTCTCTGCCCAAGGCAGAGCAGCACTAATCTATAGGTATAGATATAAGGATTCAGAAGGTAGATTATCTACACACCCATTTAGCAAATGAATAATAGATTTTCCCTGGGGGCCTGCGACCTCCATAGCCATCTGCTTTAAGCCAGGATTACAGCATCAGACATGAGTTCCTTCCAATGGAGCAGACCTCAAATCTAAGCAGAAAATGGTCAGTTATCCTCAAAAGTTATTTTAAGTTTTTAAGGTCAGGTTGGCATTTTTAGGATTGGATCTATTATTTTTAAACTCATATAGATTTATGTTACAACCATCACAATCAAGATATAGAGTAGCTACAGCAACTCAAAATACTTCCTTATAGAATACTTTCATGGTTTTACCATCTCCCCCAACCTGATATAAGACACCCACTGAAATTTTTCCTATATTCAGAACTCCATCCTTTATTTTTAAAAAATTTCATATATGTATATGAGGAAATACAAAATATTTGAACTTCCTAAGTTAACAAAAGACATGCAGTATATTTCGTTTCAATGGTGCATAAATTAAGAGTTTTTTTAAAATACATTTGAGCTGGCAAGATGGCTTAGTGGTGAGGTCCATGCTATATGAGCCTGTAAACGTGAGTTCAAGCCCCAGAACCCATATAAAGGTAGGAAAGAACAGACTCTGCAGGGTTGTCCTCTAACCACGCCCCCAAGTCCATCTACATCATGTGTACACACACACACACACACACACACACACACACATTATGTAGCTTCAGAGCCTGGAGGGATTGGTCTAGAAGCCTCCTTCCTGAGGACTAGTTCTCAAGCTGCCAAGGGAGAAAAGAAATTAACAATTTTACCTGCCCGTGAAGGCTACAAACTACAACAATGACCAGTGTGATATCCCCAATAGTTAAATAGTTGTACTGATATCTTGGAAGTAGCCAACAGCTGTTGGTTTTTAGGCTAGTTGGATTTAAGGCCCACTCAATAGAAAGGAATTCATTCCTGTTACTGTAAACATATCCTACTACCCTTGGCTAGAGAGGTCATAGACCCTAGAGAAGAGCCTATTTACTGCCATTTACACAAGCCAATATAATATCTAAGTATTTTCTAAATATTTATTCTTATTGCCACAGATAAGCATAGCCATTAACCATCATCAAAGAAGTTTCTTTTTGCAACAGAGACTATTGCAAAGATCCACAACCGTCAAAATGCAGAGAATAACAAACCATAGAGTGCCCAAACCCAATTGATATCTACAACATATTTTCTACACCTAAGGCTCAAGGAAAATCATGGAAGCAGCATAGAAAGAATGTAAAAGACAAGCAGGATATTTGGTTGAGCCACTCTCCTCTAGACCTGACTTAGAAGGTATACCCAGGAAATCTCAACAATATGGTTGCCTAAACAAGACCAGCACAATGGCAATACCTGTCAACTTGTCAGCTTAGATGAGGCAAATCTCACAAGGCCTCACATTTAAATGACAAGTTTCGAGCAATCACGACCTTTTTTTTTTTTGGCTTGCAATCATGACCTTCTGAGAGAGGGAAATTCAGTTTTCTCCAGGGATGAGCCCCTCTGATGGATTAGGCAATCCCAAATTGTTAGCTCTAAACACATACACATATAAGCAACAGTATATGGGTTCAGTAGACTTCTGTGTATGTGTTGAAGCATGTGTGTAACAATAATAAAGAAGCAATTACTAATTTGAGAGGAAGTAGAAAAGGAGAATAGGTAGAAATAATGTAAACACAGTCCTAATGTATGAAATTTATGAGGGGTGGGAGGGAGAACTGTGGTTGGAATGTAAAATGAATAAAAATTAAAAATAGAATAAAAGCAGCCTCGAAAAGAAACACACAAAAGTAAAAAAATTAGATAATGTCATGTGTCAATGTGTGTATGTGTTCATGTGCATGTGCCATGGCATGTTTGTGCAGGTCAGAGGACAGACAGCCTTAGGCATTGGTCCTTATCTTCAACCTTGCTTGAGATAATGTCTTTTTACCACTGCATATATGAAGCTAACAGCCCCTGGAACTTCTGGGGAATCTTGTGTCCTTGTCTCCCATCTGGGATTACAGATGCAAGCTACCACACTTGGCTTTCCCTGGGTTCTGGGGTTTCAAACTATCTTGCTTTTTGTATACTCAGGAAAAAATACTAAACAAAATAAAACTACACAGTGAAATTTAACAAGAACCATATAAAACTTTTCTGAGAACACTCAATTCTTCTTACAAACATGACCAGTTGTTACTAAATGGTATTTATGATAGTCAACACTTTCTAATATCATGTCAAGTCTACTGGGTATACAATGATATATGTCCTTTCTGTGTCATCCAACCTTCTGTAAACCACATTTAGCTGATCCCAATGTATATGCAGCTCAAAGGTGAACTTAACAAATATGGTAATTGTGTTGGTGCTATGACTCAGCAGATAGGGGCACTTGCTGCCAAGTCTGATGGCCTTAGTTTGGTCCCTAGGATGCACATAGTGGAAGGAGAAGGTTGACTCACCCAGGCTTGCCAATGACCTCCACATATGTGCGTGTGTGAGAGCACACACACAATAAAAAAAAGAAAGGAAAGAAAAAAATCTGGGTTCCACATATGAGAGAAACAATGTTGTCTTACTGATAGTCATCTGTGCACCAGGCTTTTTGCACATGTAATTTCCCTAAGACTTTCCATGTAGTTTTTGAAATCCCTCTCTTTCAAATAAGGAAATGAAGGGAAAAAAAACTAAGTGGCAACAAGGCAGTGATGGCTCATGTGTTTAACCCTAAACAAAGAAAGAAACAAAGGAACAAAGGAACTAAGTGGCAAAGCAGTAAGTAGCAAAGCCAGGGTTCCTATCTGGGTTGTGACAAGAACACCAAACCAAACAAAACAGAAAAGCCTAGCCTTTTCCAGGCTCTATACTGGTAATATTTCACTTTATATGGTGTGCTCACAGGTAGATGTCACTAACCATAGAACAGTTAATAATCTTCCTTACCCTTCAGAGTGTTAGTAAATGTCTCCATTTTGTTTCTGTCCATTTTCCTGGAGTCCCGATGTCTTTCCGTTCTGCCACTACCATCATCAGTTTTTAGTGCGGTTAATGTATTTGCATGTTTGCCCACCTGCTTGACAATGAGATAAGAGCTCATATCCAGCCTGAGAGATTTTAGAGCTATCTATTTACTCAGCAGAACCTCAAACATACCAGTCAGTCAAGAGTTGATTGTATTATTCATGATGAGATATGCTTTTTGCTTGAAAAATAACAGTGACCTTTATTTGGTCTTTATACCAATGTGTCATATATTATTACATATAGACTGCTGCGTCATTCCTAGTTTTATTTTAACCCTCAGAAGTATATATTAGTCAGAGTAAATAAGACTGGATGCTGTGTGCTTTTTACTCTCATAAACACTCCTAAGATGCTCCCTTTCTGCAGGCTTTTCTGAACAGCTCTCCTCCAAGCAGAAAACTGAGATACCTAGTTTCCTGACAACCCATGCAATGGCTACATTCAACCCTACTAAAAATGTGTGCTTGAGAGATGAAGAGAGAAATGGTTGCAAAAGCTGTCTCACGCTGTGCTACCGATAATGCACATCACTTAGGCCCATATGCCATTAGACAGAAGATAGGCCCAGCTGCTCTGAGTTCATGTATACCTTCATATCACTATCCTACTTCCCAATCAAGAAGGTGGACTCACAGATCATTGAATACAGCACTGAAGGATTCTCAGGCAGGCAGTGAGTGATACTGATGTAATCAAGAGCATTATTTCAATCACCAGTGAAATGGCAGTACAGGCGAGCTCTGTCGATATATGGAAGGAGTGAGCTCCCTCGATTCCTTCTTGTTTAAGCACTTTTCACATTTGTGTTCAACTGGCTTCTCTTCAACACGGCCCCTCGCTCAAATAGTGATCAGCATTCATAGGCTTATGCTATACTTTTTAAAAACTTGTTTTTTTTTTAATGTTCAGTGAGAACCATGATTTTATGGCTTTAGATAACCATCTGTAAGGGTGGTCTGCAACATGACAGGCATTATAAATGCTTCATTGATTGTTCGGTTTTTATGGTAATATTGGTAGTCAAATTATCCTATCCCACTTAAAGCTCATATAGCAAGCATCTTAAGAGGTAAGATGTGTATGTGCTGTATATACCAAGTGCTGTTCAAACTCTTATTAGTTGCTGTTAGATGGCTGTTTAGTTATGATACATTTCTACTTTAGGTAGGCCATGTCCTACTCTGATTACTATTCAGATTATGTAAAACTTTTGCTTTTTACTACTTTCCCTTATTTAAGGAAATCTTCCAAAATTCCAGTAATTTTTAAAACCACTATCAAAGTATCTGTTATGTCTGTTCAGCAGACACACATTTTTAAAATTTATTTTTAATTAAAATATCATATAGCTCCCATATGTTCCAGACTCCCTATCATATTCATAACATCTTTTTTTCTTTAATTATTATTGTGTAAGCCAGGCATGGTGGCACATGCTTTTAATTCCAGCACTAGGGAGGCAGAGGCAGGAGGTTCTCTGTGAGTTCGAGGCCACCTAATCTATAGCGTGAGTTTCAGGACAACCAGGGTGGTTACACAGAGAAACTCTGTCTCAAAAAAACAAACAAAAAATTATTGTGTGTATATGAATAAACATAAATACCACCTGCTGGGCCCATTTAGTATTTCTTACTTGTGTATGATTTTAGAACTGATCAGTTGATATTGGGTAACTTACTATTCTGAATTCATATGTAAAACTGCCCTACTATATCCAGAAACTATTTTTTTATAATCATCCTCACTTTTCGGTCCTACAATAAAGACCCACAACTTGTCAAGGTGCTGAGAGTAGGAGGGTGCAGAATGCAGTTCTAAATGAATCTATATCACACCCCTACTCCCAAGGCTTGGATCACTGTGGAAGACAGTAGAAAAATTGGAGGAATCAGAGGAGGAAAGGAGGGAGGGAGGGAAGAAGGGAGGGACGGAGGGAGGAAGGGAGAAAAGAGGAAGGCAAGGAAAGCAAGGGAGGAAGACAACCTTCTAAACTTTTTTTTTAATGTATTTATTATGTATAGTGCTCTGTCTGCATGTATACCCGCAGGTCAGAAGAGGGCAGCAGATCTCATTAGAAATGATTGTGTGGAATTGCTGGGAATTGAACTCAGGACCTTTGTAAGAGCAGTCATCAATCTTAATCTCTGAGCCGTCTCTCCAGCCCCTGCATTATTAACTTTTGATTTAATTTTTTATATCCTATTTTTAAATTTTGCATTAATACATATTTTTTGTTTTTAATCATCTTCCACAGGCATTTGATATACCTTAAGTTTAATTATGTTTAAAATTTATAGGATATAATTTTCAAGGAAAATGTTAGCTCGCTTATACTTTAAATTTTTGCATTATCTGAAAGTGCATAAATGTCTTTCTGTTAGATATACCCTGTATCCACTCCTAATATGTCTTTCTGTTTGATGTGCCCTGTATCCACTCCTAATATTGATTTGCCACAGTAGGAAGATCACACTAGTGAAAGCTTATTTATCTTCTTGGACTGAACTGGGAGTGTAACAGAAAATATACTTTTTGTCAGGGGTTTATTGGATACCATTATAATTACAAGTTGTTAGAACTCTTGCTTTATTGCATTTTTTGCTATACAAAATTAGCACAATGCTAAAGTGATGTTTGTTCATCGCCATCTTATCGTAGTTGGGGGAATTAACTGCAATGGGATACTGACTGCATCTGCAAATGATAAGAAGTATGATGCTCTAGTTGACTGGTAAGGAATCCAGATCTGTGTTTACATAATTAAAATTTATAGATTCACTTATTATCAATAAATTTTACACAAGCATTTTTTTTACTTAGAAGATTGTGTACTCTATGAGTATGCATCGATTTATATTTTCCTTTCCAATTTGAATCGCAGTCACTATTTTTCTTTTCTGATTCATCTGCCTAGTACTTATTACAATGTTGACATCATTGATCATTTCCCTGTTTCTAATGTTAAGGTAAATGATTTTAGTTTTCCACTTGTGAGCATGATGATAGCTATATTTCTACTTAGAGATTTTTATCATTAAGAGTTTGAGTTCTTTAAAAATTTGGTAAAATTCAGCCAGAGAAAATAATGCATATGTGCAATTCCAGAACTTGAGTGGCAGAGGATATTGAGTTCCAGGCCAGCCTGGGCTATATAGAGAGTGCCTGTCCCAATACAAGATTTGAAAATTTCAACAGTGAAGCCAAATGAGTCCCAGGTTGTCTTTGCTGCAGGGTCTCTGACTACTAACTCAATCTCCTTATTATAGATGTATTTAGATGTTGGGTTTCTTCTTTTAAAGACTTTGTGCATTTCCAGAAACTTACTCATTTAACTGAGTAATATTAATAAAGGTTATCTAAAATTGAGAGTGGAGGCTACAGTGAATTGTAGTAATGACTCTCCTTTACTCAATGTTATTTCTGTAATATCAGTAATAATATCCTGAATTTTGATTTTGGTACTTTTATCAACTCTGTCAATTTTTGAAATAATGTTGGCTTTTATTATTTATAATGTTTACTACTATCCATCTTATCTAACAGTACTCTAATGTTTATTCTTCCTAGCCTTAGTTTTAGTTTGGTTTTATATATAGAATTTCTTGAACTTCATTTTTAGGCTATTTTGAAAATCTTTCTGCTTTTAAATATTGACATATACTGCTATAATTTTTCCACTAATATTGTTCCATTGCATCTTAGAAGTTTAGTATGTTGTGCTTTCATTTTCATCCATCTCTAATTTTCTATGGTCATTCCCATTGCCATGATAACACACCATGAGCAAAGCAACTTAGAAAAGAGTTTATTTGGAGCTCACAATTTCACAGGGTTAGAGTTCATAACCATCATGGTGGGGAACAAGAAAGCATACAGGCAAGCATGGTTCTGGAGCAGTGACTAAGAGTTCATCAGACAGGATTCAGGGGTTGCTAACTGGGAACTGCATGTGCTTTGGAAAACTTCAAAGCCTGTGCTCCCAGGAACTCACCTTCTCCACCAAGGTCCTAGCTTCTGTGTATTGGCAAATTTTCCAGTTTTCTTCTTATTATTCATATCCAGCTTCATTCTACTATACTTAGGAAAGATACCACATATAGTTCTAATATTTGTAAATATACTAAGACTTATTTGATGACCTAGAAGTTACCCCCAGAAAATGTTTCAAATATCTGAAGTGTAATTGATTTTTAATTTTGTTCAAGTCTTCTGCATGTGTGTATATCTACTATTGAAAACAGTATACTTAAATCATAAGCACTTATTACATCACTGTCTATTTCTCTCTTGTATTCTATCAGTCACTGTTTAGTATTTCAGGGACTTTTTGATTGGTGAGTATAAGTTTATGATGGTTATATCTCCTTGATGAATTAATTACTTTATTATCATATGAAATTATTCTGTTTCCTTAAATTACGTTAACTTAAATATTTTCTCTGATATTAGTGTGGTGATTCAACTCTTTTTCTTCACGTCTTTTTTTAAATTTTGTTTTCATTTTTTATCATATGTATTTGCGTATGTCTGTGTGTATGTGAATAGAGATCAGTAGAGTTCATTAGATCCAGGGGAGCTGGAGTTATAGACAGTAGTGACTGTATGGATGCTGGAAACTGAACTCCAGTGCTCTGAAAAAAGTAGTAAATGCTCTTAAATGCTGAGCCGTCTCTCTTACCCCAAGTGGCTTCATTAATTTTTTTACAAATTATCCTTTATTTAGTGTGTGTGTGTCTCTCTCTCTCTGTGTGTGTGTGTGTGTCTGCTGTTTGTCTGTCTGTGCCTGCGTGTGTGTCTGTGTCTGTGGGCATGTATGTGCCATGACATGAGTGTGGAAGCCAGAGGACAATTTTCATGATTTGGTTCCCTCCTTTGATGTGGTTCTCTGGATTAAAATTGGATTAACTGGCTTGATAACTGACCCCTTTACATGATAACTCACCTTGATGGCCTTTGTGAGTCATATATACCTTTTGTTCATAATTTCTGCTATAAATGCTTTCTTTATTGTTTATGTTTTATGTGTGTGCTACTTTGAGCCCTTTTCCGTTTTCTTTGTGTACATTATGCAGTTACTTCCTTTGTGGTTTTCAGAAAGACTCCAACTTGGCTTAAATAGCATATAACTTTCCTTCTTATATAGCAATTTGTAGCTTCATTAACTATTACCCATATATGTGTGATTATGTACAATTTGCCTTTTTGTATATGGTTTATTTCACACAATAGTCTCCAGTTTCATCCATGTTCTTAAGAATTATAGAATGACATCAGTTTATGCTGGAAACTGTTGCTTTGTGTATATATACTACATTTCATTATCCATCCATTATTTCTTATCAGTTGATATGCACTTAAGTTTTTGGCTATAGTAACTAAGGCTGCATTAAACATAGGAATATAGATGTGCATTTTACTTTATTTTTCATTAAATCTCTTCTTATATGACTTTACACATATACACCATGCATATTGACTGATTGTTCTCATTCCCTACTTCCCCATCTTACCTGTCAACCCTCCTCTACAAATCTCTCTCACACATACAAGAATATATATATTTGCTGAGTTTTTGTTCCACTGAGATTAATCAGGGCTGTCTTTGTGATCATGGTTACTTTTATTTTATGTGATTAAACACCATGATAATAGTGAGCTATTGGAGAAAGAGGTTATTTTTATGTATGCTTCCAGAGGGTTAAGAATCTATGAGGGCATGGTAGCAAAAGCAGGAAGCTAAGAAATCACATTTAAAACAAAAGCATGAAGCAGACAGAATGAACTAGAGGTGAAGCTAGGCTTTAAATTCTCAAAGCCCATCTCCAGTGACATACAGCCTCCAAGACCACACCTCCTAAACCTCTACAAACAGAGCCATCAATGTGCAGCGAAATTAGCCAAACTCAAAATCCATACATTTCAGTGAACTTTTATATGGCTAAAATTCTGAAGTTGTTGAATTTTGCTATCAAATACACTTTCACTATTAGTTACATTTTTATGCACTTATCCATCCACCATGAGAAAACGACATGATAGTTAAAACTGTATACAATTAACTTTATATCCTATTTCACAACTCATTTGACTTTTACCTGCCTACTGTCCTTTCTTATCACCTAATATTTATCCTTTCTACGTTCATATACACCGTATATTGATCTCCTTTCTACGTTCATATACACCGTACCCACATGTATATTCGTTTACAAACATACATATATAATACATAAGTATATTATATATCATATATGTAACATATATAGAATATATATAGTATAAGCTAGAATTTACATATAAGGAAGAATATGTGGGTTTTTCTTTTGATGACTAAGCGACCTTAATATTATATATTTAAAATACATTCATTTCCCTGAAAATTTTACATTATTTTTTCTTTGTAGCTGAATACCTTTCAATTTTATATATGTGCCAGATTTTCATTGTTTATTCATCTGCTGATGGACAACTAAGTTGGTTTCACTTCTTTATTATGGTGAAAAAATCAGTAATAAACGTGAAGGTGAAACTATCATACCCAGGAGTGCAATATTTGGGTCATAAGGTAATTCTATTTTAATTTTTTTGGGGGGAGCCTCCAAACTCATTCCATAATAGCTTTATTAATTTGAACTTCCATTAGCAGTGAATAATGGATTTATCTTTACCTATAGACTCTCTAACAATTTTGTCAGTTTTCTATTTTAAATTATTATCTCCAATTTTATTTTTTCTATTTTTATTTCTCTTAAATTTCCTTATTATCCTTACTTGTATATATAATATAAACTGCCAATCAACAAATGAGGCAATGAGTTGAATATGTAGTTTTTAAAAAAACCCACAAATGGCCAATATTTTAAAATGTTCAGTAACCCTAGCCAACACAGAAATGTAAATTTAAGCTACTTTCTGATAACACTTCACCTCAGTCAAAATGTTGTCATTATGAAATCTGGTTAAGGTCCCAAGGTGTGGGGAGAAGAAGGCCTAGAGAGCATGAGATAAATACAACCTTGGGCTAGAGAGATAGCTTAGGAGGTAAGAAGAGCACAGGCTGTTCATCTAGAGGACCCAGGTTCAATTCCCAACACTCACATCACTGCTTCCAGCCATCAGTTATAACAAGTCTTTCTCTGTCCCACCAGCCAGCTCCTAAATAATAACATGGAGACTTCTTATCAATTATGAAAGCTAGGCTTTTAGCTTAGGCTTGTTTTTAACTAGCTTTTGTAACATAAATTAACTCATGTTTTCATTAATCTACATTTTATCATGAGGCATTACCTCTCTTCCATCTTGTACCTACTGTTTTCTGTCTGTGTCTCCTGCCATCTCCCCTGTACCTAGATTCCCCTCCTCTTCCTTTCTCTACTTGGAAATCCCCTCTATACCTCCTGCCTAACTATTGGCTGTTCATCTTTTTATTTCACCAATTACAGTCATACATCTTCCCACTTTATATAAATATCCCACAACAATCAGCAGCTGTAGTTTTAGAGAATCCAATATCATCTCCTGGCTTCCACAGGCATCAGATATATCCATGATGCACAGATATACATTCAGTCAAAACACTCACAACACATAAAATTAAATTAAGAAATAAAAAATTTATAAATAATAGTGATTTAGTCCATTTAGTGCTACTTGTACTTATATATTTTTAGGGTTGGCCATTTCATATTGGATAACCAACTAGGGGCTCATCCCTGGGGAAGACTGATTCTTTCTCTTTCAGCAGACTTAATTGTATATAGCTCTTTCCCTAGGGGTGGGGTTTGTAAGAGTTTCACCATCCATGCTGGCATGTCAACTGACAATTTCACTGTCTGGATCTTATTTGAGAAGACATAAAATAACTTAATTCTTATGTTTTTTTCAAACATCCTTAGTGTTAGTTATCCCTCTTCCTCCCATTCCATCTGTATCACCCTCTCTTATCTCATTTCCAGTTAAAGACTCCCCCACTCCATTTTCCCCATCTCCCCCTTATCAGAGTCTCTTGTGAAGACAAAATGCTGACTACTTGCTTCTGCTTCATGTGCTGATGTGTGCATTTCCAGATATTACGGATCAGAGTGAGCCAGGAAATGGGGAGCCTTGCACCATCTCCATTTCTTTCCAGCCCAAGAAGTGGCAATTTCCATGCAGACCCCATTTAATCAGGCCTCCAGCTGTCAAGTGCAAACTCTTGTCAATGCTTATAGCAAAGAGGGCATGAGCATCTGGTGCCTGTCAGGGACATCACTGTCCCTGCCTTTTAGTTGTCAGGGAGAAAGTAATAGCAGTAAGCACTGGGTGCAATGATTGAAAGGACTGTTTGCTCTGGGGCCTTCTTTCCGCTCCTGTGACTTTCCAAGTCCCTGATGAGGCTACAAAAGTCCCATCCATAGGGAAAACCCCCAATAATGTAAATAAATGGAAAGTCAAGCTTCCAAACACACTCTGCTGAGATGGGTGATAAGAATAAAGCCACACACAGGATGTATTTGAATCTCCTTTTCACATGCTTTGTCATTTGACTTAATAGGAACTTAACTCTGTGCATAGCTTAGTAAATGTATTGAATACATAAACCCAAGCTGTTAAATATGTACTTAGTTCATACCATGGAAATGAGTAAATAAAAGGGGGAAAAATAAATATGAAGACTCAAACCCACACACCCTGATAGGGCTATCTTCTCCCTGTGGATTCAGTTCCCTCAGACTCTCATTTCCCCTGCATCCACAAATGTTCTCTTGTTTGTTCTTATCATTCAATTTTGATTCACCTCATGGTTGTGGATGTACCTATTCATAAAATTTTAGCAAAATGATAATATACACATAGTATAGCTTATCCTAAAATTCTGATACCATTTTATCAATGCATGTCAATTGTAAACATCTTACCGCCCTTTGCATACTGTATTCTCCTTGAGTATAATGTCATCATCTCAATATTTCCTCTACACACATCTGAAAAACATCAGCTAGCATTGTAAGTTTTGTTTCAACAATTAAACACAATAGATATAATCCAAGAAGAGAAGGAGTCTGTTGGTTTATTCATGTTTCTGTTTATTGTTTCTTTCCTTATTTTTTAAAAAGAGTGCTCTTTTGTTCCTTGTTTTATTGTTTCCTTTGTATGTGAGAAAACTTTATACCATGCCTTTAAAAATGTGTGTGTGTGTGTGTGTGTGTGTGTGTGTGTGTGTGTGCGTGCGCGCACACGTACACACTTGTTCCATGGCATACATGTGGAAGTCAGAGAAAATTTGCAGAAGTCAATTCTCCCTTCCACTACGTGGCTTGAACTCAGGTCTTCAGGCTTAGTGGCAAATGGCTCCACTCACTGAAGCATATTGCAGACCTTTGACCATTCTTTTAGGGTATAGGTGTTAGTGGATAATTTTCTTAGTTTTCTTTCATCTAATGCTTCCCTTTCTGAAAAATATTTGTGTTGGATATGGGTTTCTGAATTTGCAATGTTTTTCTCTTGAGCTTTGAAAATGGTACAGCATTTCTTTATTACTTCTGTATCTTCATTTGAGAACAGCTTTTGTCCCTGAATCAGCTTTTCCATATAGGAAACATTTTATTTCTTTCTCAGTTATCTCAAGATATTTTTGTCTGGTTTTCAAATATTTGACTATGATATATCTTGACAATTATTCTTTGGGTTTATATTCATATGGAATTATTATCGAATATAGGAGCTCATGACCTCTCTCAAAATTAAGGGATGACAGGAACTGCTTTTTTCAAATACATTCAAGTCCCATTCTCTTTCTATTTTAAGGTCTTCCTCTGTTGTTCGGACTAATTTCTATTAATTTATCCCTAATTTAAAGACTCCTCCTCCTCTTTCCATCATCCTTTTATAATGTTTTATTCTACTTCTAATTTCAGTTTACTATATTTTGTACCTTGCCTTTGCTGTAGAGGATGGAGCCATTGTTTTTCAGTAATATTTGTTTTGAGAAAAGCAATTGCTATCTAAAAGTATTATGTTAGCTCTTCCTTTTCCAGGTTCCTTTGCTAGAATAAGCAAGAGTTTAGAAGACTCTGCTGTCTGCATCAGTTGGCTTTTATGGGTTGCTGATTTTTCTAGTACCCAGGCTGGAATATATTATACAAAAAGAAACCTTTAAAACTCATCACCATGTCATTTTTTATGACTTAAGATCATATCTGTCTTCTTCTGTATAACTTTCATTGTAGTGAGTTCTGCCAATCAGCCCCAAAATCATGACATGGAAACTTACTAATTATGATAGCTCAGCCTATTGCTTAGGCTTGTTTCTAACTGGTTCTTACAACTTAAATTAACCAGTTTCTATTAATATGCATCCTGCCACGTGGCTTGTGGCTGTTACTTCCTCTCCTGTATGTTCTGTTTCCTCTGAGTTTCTTGGCATCTCCACCTTCTTCTTCCCAGAGTTTTTCTCTAGCCCCAAAATCTTGCCTAGCTGTTGGCCAGTTTGCTTTTTATTAAACCAACCTGAGTGACACATCTTCACAGTGTACAAAAAGAGTAGTCCACAACATTTCATAGTATTATTATGTTTGTTTTTCACATAATATCTGGGGCTTTAGTTTTTATTTAGCACCAAGAACATAGATATGTGAATCTATTATGTTCTAAAAAAAATCAAAGTCAAATAATTTTTGATAAGAAATTTTCTTTGAAAAAAGTAACAAAGCTAAGGTAATAGAAACACCATGGAATATATTAACTGTTAAGACTTTAAAACTGAAAGACTAAAAATGCTTGTATATTATCTGCTAGGTATGAGGGGAGAGAGGAAACAATCAAAGTCTAGAAACTAAAAAGGCTTGAAGAGGAAGTGTATCCAAGGTAGTTTCTGTTGTGAAATTCTAATGGAGTAAACTCACCAATAACTTGAAGTTTTTAGTAAAATTCAAATAGTCCACACAAATTGCAAGTAATTCTTCAATCATTTTATTTCAACTCTTGGTAATCTATTAATTTGCACTTTACATATTTAGCTTTCTTGTTTTCAAATTTCAAGCACTCTGGCTCTAGACATACAAGAGAGTACTGCAAGGCTAGGCCTCTGGTTCCTTCAGAATAGAGATAACTGGAAGACCAGGCCTCTGGATCCAATGGGACCAGAGAGAGCACCTGGCCTTCAGGTCTCTGGCTTCTGTGGGACCAGAAAGCATTAGATGACTAGGCTTCTGACTCCTTCAGCATCATACAGCATAGTGTGTCCAGGTATCTGGATTCTTTGGCACCCAGTGGGCCTGGGATTTTGTGAGAGACTGAGACTTTGGTTCCAGCAGTGTCTAAGGTCTGAGATTCCAATGGTTATTACAGGATCCAGAGTCTATATCACTATGGTCTCAGAAGTTACTTTGAGTTCGTGGCTTTATCCACACCTCCTGATAGTAGAACGACTTTGGTGGTTCCATATCTTTTTTTTTTAATTTATTTTTTATAACCAAGTCCATTTAAATGAAAACAAACATTTATAGACAATAATATTTGGAAATTTGGGCGTTGTTCTTTCCTGCTGGTAAGGGGCACTGTCATGGGGGATTCGAAGAAGATACAGAAATACTGGCTGCAGTCTGTCAGGCTGCTTTGTCCAGCTGTTTTGAATGTAGGATCACCTGGTACTCTGTTTCAGGCGGACTGGCTTGATTAAACCACATTAGTCTGGAAGGAATCCACAGCTTTTCATTTTCTGTGGAAACAAAAATAGAAATCCTTTTCCCCAGTAACTTGTCCTTGAACTTAAATTTTTGAGTCAGAGCATTTTTTTTAAATTTATTATTTTACATGTCAATTCCAGTTCCCTCTCCCTCCCTCCCTCCTTACCTCCCTTTTACCCTCTCTGCCCTCTCACATATCTTGCCCCCAGCATGTTCACAAAATCCAGAGGGTAACAAAGGTTTTGACTGTACTGTGTTGCCTTGGTGCTCAGCCTGCAGCCCCACCCTTGGTTCTATTGGTACGCTGACAAGTCCAGATCACATCAGTGACTCCATTTGACAATAAACACCAAGTTTCACCAGTACCCATAACTAAACTTCAGGCAGATATATCTCTAAGACAAATTACAGAAAACAAAACATCCAAATAGCAAGGGGAAGTTAAAACTGAAAAACAAACCCACTATAACATGTGCAAAACACAGCAAAGGATATGATACAACCACAAAATGTGACTTAATCATTAGACAACAAACTCCCCCATAAGGAAATCCAACATTACAGAGACTTAGAAAGACTCCAGCCTTGCTTTTGGAAAAGAATGGATTATCATATAGAAGGGTCAAAGAAACAGATGACTGAATTATGGAAACACACCCCAGGCCTCCACAAGACAGTCTCCAAAGTGAATGTCACAGTTAATAAATTGAAGGCAAAAGTAAAATATATGGGGGACATGATGAAGCAAGAATATTGAAACATTTAGAAACAATCAAACAGAAATACTTGAAACAAAGTAGGTGCACAATCAAATGAGAGGGCAACAGATACCATCATTAGCAGGCAAGACCAGGGACAAGAATGAATTTCAGGGATGGAGGACAATTTTGAGACAATAATACAAAGGGTGAAATTAAAGCACATGAGCAATATTTCTACTAGAGAAAATCAAATGTAATAGATAGACAATGCAATAAAAATATAGCAGAACATTTCTCAAATTTAGAGAATGAAGAAGACATCTAAATACAAGGAGTATATAGAACTGCAAATAGACATGATCAGAGAAGAAACTGCTCAGAACAGATAACAAACAGAATGTTAAAAAAAAAAAAGAAAGAAGAAAGAAAGAAAGAAAGAAAGAAAGAAAGAAAGAAAGAAAGCAAATGAAAAAGTAGGATCCCTTCCCTTGGAATTTGGCCACTTTTCTTAGTGTGAACCCAGGGTCTCCCTAGTTTTTCCACACTACCTGCTTCAGCCATTCCTCCCATCCCACCTCCAGTCTTCTGTGACTCCCCACCAAACACAGAACCACTCTCCACCAAGGATCCCATAGCCCGACACTTGGCTGGGCCCTAGGTAAGCTGGCTAACTGTGCCTTCCTTCCCCTCCTCCATTTGGGTCTCTCTTGGGTACCCCTAGATCAGTTTCTACTGCATGTCTCAGCCCCATCTTCCCTTGGGACTCCTGCCATCTGTGGCCTTATCCAGGGTGTACCTTCTTGTATATCGGCTTCCCTTCATGAAGTAGGAATCTGAGTCATGTTTAAGAGACCTCCAGTGTCAGTCCCCTTCCCCTGCATGCTAGCTTATCATCCACCGAACCCACTGAACCTGTCTGAAACTGCTTGGCGGTATGACACCTGAAACCCACAAGATGGAAAATTAATCATCAGTCAGCTAATCGACAAGATGTCAGATTGGTGTGACAGCAACCAAAGAAGCAAATACTCACTCAGCAAAGGTGAGATCAGATCTCCACACCAAGAAAAACATAAATGTCATAATTCTAGATACCTAGATCCCATTGCAAAAGCACCAACATCAAAAACCAAGACAAATACCTCCTCCAGAAATCAGCACCCCATTGTAACATGACTTGAGAAAGCCAATTTAACACAAGAAATAAGAACTTCAAAATAACAATTATGGATATATTCAAAGACCTTAAAGAGGATATGAGTAAATGCCACAACATGGTGGTAGAGGTGCATGCCTTTAATCTCAGCATCTGGGAGACCGAGGCAGATGAATCTTTGTGAGTTCCAGACCACACTAGCCTACAGAGTGAGTTCCAGTACAGGTTCCATAACTACAGGGAAACCCTGTCTTGAAAAACCAGTTGTATGAAATAATAAAAACAATTCAAGATATGAAAGTAGAATTCAACAAAGAAATAGAATCTGTAAAGAAAACTCAAACTGAAATAAAACTCAAAATGGACAACTTGGGTAGTCAAACAAGTTGAGAGATAAGTCTCACCAACAGATTGAATGAAGTAAAAAGAGAATTTCACATCTTGAAGATGAGGTAAAAGAAATGGATAGCTCAGTCAAAGAAAATGTTGAATCTAAAAAGAATCCATGCAAAAATTAAAATAAAATAAAACATCCAGAAAATATGGGACACTAAGAAAATATCAAAATTATAAATAATAGGTAACAGAAGAAGAAGAAATACTGGTCAAAGAAACAGAAAATGTTTTTAACAAAATCATAGAAAAAAATTTCCCCAATCTAAAGAAAATTATATTTGTCAAGGTGTAAGAGGCATACAGAACAGCAACTAGATAGGACAAGAACAAAAACTACCTGTGACACACAAAAATTAAAATACTAAATGTTTAGAACAAAGAAAATATATTTAAAATGGCAAGACAAAAAGACCAAGTCACATATAAAGGCAGGTCTATTAAATAACATCTAAGTTTTCATTGGAGACTGTGAAAATAAGAAGGGCTTGGGTGGATGTTCCACAAGTTCTAAGGCACCATCACAGATGCAAGTCCACACTACTATACTGAGCAATACTACCAATCACATTAGGAGAAAGAAAAACATTTCATGATAAAAATACATGTAAGTCTTTTGCTGAGTTCTCCCAAAGAAGCACTGTCTTAATTTGAATATCAAACATTCAGCACAGAAGGGTACTGAGAGGCCCATAGAGCCAGGCGCTGAGAGGGAGAGTGGCTACTCTGGGCCTGGTGTCCTCTTCCTCTAGGTTCTTCGTCCCCTGGGAACCTTCTCCCCACCTCTTGCAACCAGAGTTAGAAGAGAGAGGTCCACTGCTATGGGATATCAATCACAGCTGTCCACATTCTTCTTTAGGTCTGGTAGCCCATCTAGGTCAAATGAAAAGAAATAAAATGGTTTGCAAGAAAGCTGCTATATAGAAAATAATTTCACTCAACAGGAGTATATACAGAATATTCATTTTAAAATGTTTTAGCTTCTCAGGTTTGTTTCTTGGAACAGAAACTATATAGGATATGATGTTTTATAGTTTGAAATGGTTTGTATGAGGCATGCAATGCATAAAATATTGTTACTTTAAAATGTTTCCTTAAGGAAGATTGTATTTGCTATGAACATTAATTTCACACAGACTAAGCTAAACCTCGAAGTCTTGCTCAGCCTAAAGTGTGAGGTGTTGACACAAAAGTGGCAGCCACTAAACGGAGATTTCATTTCTTTCTTAGCTTGGATGTAGTATTAGGTCTTTAAAAGCTGTTGTGAACACAAGCCAACAAATAAAGTTGAACCACTTAACTACATCCAACTGTTGTTGAAAAATCCAACTAGTGTTCATGCTGGGCAAAAGAGTGCCTAGTTATAAATTATGTAGAACCCAACAATTGAATGGCATTTAACCATATTTAGGTTATACGTTCCTCATATGATTGCTGTATATGGATGCATAGCTGCTTGGCATAGTCTTTCTTTGGAAATTTGAGTATTTAAAAGACAATTGTCCTTCCAGTTTGAAGGTTCTTGTGGAGCTGAGATTGTGAGTTAGTATGCAAGTGCCCCCTCTCCTCCCCACCCCTCCATGCTGTCATTTGTAATGTTTGGGCAAATCCTTGGGATTAAAGTTCTGCTTACAAATTATTTATCTTGAATTTTTTTTCATTGCAAACTCATATATGACAGCTTGGTACTAAGAACATGAGTCATACTCCTATTGGAAGCCATACTTTTTTTTTTTTTACAATTTTTTTTTATTAATGAGATATTAGCATATTTGTATAAAAGTCAAAAGGGATGCAAATGAAACCCATGGAAAGGCAGGAAAAAAGGAGAAATAAAGATAGCACATATAAAAAGTTCAGACTAAAGCTATAAGGTATCAGTAATTGTTTACTTTAATTATTAAATAGAATTGGAAAATACACTACAAATAAGAGACATGATATTTGAGGATAGCAATTTGTGATACAAAAAATTCTTATCTGCAGAATGGTCAGCAATACACATCACAAAAATGTGCTATCTGAAAAAAAATCATTAACTAAAACGACATAGGGGCTGATGAGATAGTTCAGTGGATGAAGCCACTTGGCAGCTAACAACATGAATGAAATCCTTAAGACCCCCTGTGACAGAAAGAGAGAAGCAAACCCTGGAATTTGTTATTTTAACTACACACACACACACACACACACACACACACACACTTCAGTACTGAAGGCTGAGAGCACTGGTGGCAAATGTAGCTCTTAAGGTTCACATGGCCACAGACAGAGAAGGACTGTGCTCCCAAAGGTATGCTGCAGAAAAAAATACCTGGACCTGTAACCATATCTCATGTTCGTGACTTAGATGATACAATTCAGCACATTAGAGCTAAATGGATTTTGATGGGGTTTGAATATTAAATTGGTAATGTCGAGGGAAAAAAGAAAAACTCTGAAGACTTTAAATGAAGATGCCTTGTAGTTTCCATTTTCTGTGGATGTGAATTTATAAGGCTAAGAAGATGCTAAAGCTGCCCTACAAGGTTTCCATTCTCTGGTTATTCAATAAGACACTAATATAGATGTTCCTGGGCAGACTTTCACACATGTAATTTAATATCTGAAGTTAGTTGACCTTAAGATTATCCAGGAATATGTGACCAAACCAGAAGAGCCATTTCTAAGTTGTTTCATTGTCTTAGCTATAGGCCTCACATGTTATCTGGTGACATCCTTAGCTTTTGTGTACCTGGAAGCTAGTGGTTTGCTCAGAGTACATCTTACCATTTTGATAGTCACAAAGGTGTTAGGTCAGACATGCAGTGGGCAATAAACAGAGTTCAAAGACTCTAAAAGTAGCTCAAAATAATTTGGTTCTGGTCTGCAACATTTTCACTCTCCATCTTCATGAAATTCAGTCATTTAACTTTGTAGAGTCTCTAACACAGGTGCAGTTCTTATGGGTTTTGTGTTTTCTGGGAATTTCAGTTCATTTCCCAATGCTGGTACTCACACAAAGGTCAGACAAATTGGTGTGCTTTCTTCCACGTGCCCCACAGTGTTGCACTGAATAACTGCATGGGCTTGGGGACATGCAGCCATAGCCAATTCTGTGACTGACAGGGGCTAAGACTGGGTAGCAGAGTTATTTATATGTCTATAACTGAGACAAAATTCTTCTAGTTTGTCTTCCGGGCCACAGGCAGATGTGTCTCCTGGTATGCTCCTGCCTGAGCAGTTCTGCTTTCAGACCACAGTCAAGATATTTGATTCGTATGTTAAGGTTTATGGAAGTACTAAGGTCAGAAGGACAGCCTGCAGGGATTACTGATTAGTGTGGCCACCTCTGGGTTCCTATGTGGGCAAGTATGTCAAACAACAATGGAGAAAAGTTAGGGAGGAGATTAACAGCCCTTTACAATCTGTTTTGATACTGATGTTACAATGTTTGCCCCATGCCGAGACATGTCTCCTAGCTTGGACTTTAAATAGGCAGAATGTTCTGAGATCATGGTTGAGAAGGGTTTGGGATGATGTGAAACCTTTTCATGTCTGTTGTGATACTGAGGTTTCCAAGTGTACTAGTTACTTGTCAGTTGCTGTGGTGAAATACCACGACCAAGGCAAACAATAGGAGAAAGAAGTTATTCGGCCTTACGTTTCCAGAGGGCTAGAGTCCATGCTACAGAGCTGAGGCTGAGGCTGCAGGCTGCAGGCATGGTAGCCAGAGCAGAAGCTGAGACCTTGCTGCAGGCTGCAGGCATGGTAGCCAGAGCAGAAGCTGAGACCTTACAACTAAAACCACCAGCAGGAAGCAGAGACAGAGCACTGGGAATGGTGCAGTGCTTTAAACCAACCTGTTCTCAACCTGTGGCTCCCAACCCCTTTGGGGAGCATATCAGATATTTACATTACTATTCATAACAGTATCAAAATGACATTTATAAAGCAGCAATGAAATAATTTTATGGTTGGGGGTCACCACAACATGAGGAACTGTATTAAAATGTCACAGCATAAGAAAGGTTGATATACACTGCTTTAAACTCTCAAATTGCATGTCCAGTGACATACTTCCTCCCACAAAGCCATACTTCCTAAACCTTCCAGAGCCATGGACTAGGGGCCAAGTATTTAAATGTCCAAGACTATGGTGACCTCACTTAAGCCACCCATTTTAGTTACTTTTCTATTGCTGTGACTGTAAGCATTTTGATGGCTTGGATGGAATGAACAGGGAATCTGGCACTTGGGAGCCAAGGAATAACACAGGTCACAGTAAGCATAGCAGCTTACAGCACTGATTCAGAGATAGGCTTCCTCATTGTATCAGCTCTGCTCTGGCAGGAGAGGGTTCCCCTGCAAAGTTGTTACAGTTCGGCTCCAGTCCCCCAGAGAGTGGAGTGTAACAATTTTACTTTGTCTGCTCCACTCAAGGTCGTCTCTGCTCTGGCAAAAGAGGTGAAATGTCTCACCCAAACCTCATTCAAGAGATTTTATTGGGAGGGAAGAATCCAGGAGAGTGGCTGCCATCTTGGCAGAGAGCAGCCGGGCATGGGGATTTATATGGAGATTCTTAGGGGGTGGAGCTTTCCCAGGGGAGGGGGGACTAATCAGACTTCAATCCCTGAGCTCAGACTGGTTATATCTACTGCTCAGAGACCCGTTACTTTTCTGCACAGGTTTAGGGTCAGATTTGGCTCTGGTTTCAGGGCCAAAGTATGTTTCTTTCACTGGTCCTTTTTAACCTTTTGGTTCTAACTTCAGGGTCAGAGTGTATTTCTTTCACTGTATCTGATTCCAGGGACAAAGTGTGTTTCTTTGGCACTGGTTTCAGGGTCAGGATGCATTTCTTTGGTTCTGGTTGCAGAGCCAAAGTGTATTTCTTGGCTCTGCTCAGGGTTTCTTTGGTTGGCCTTTTTCCCTTGCAGGGACAAAATAGTATGATCAAGGCTACTTATAACAGAAGCCTATTTGGTTTATAGTCTCAGAAGGCTAGAGTCTGTGATTATGGAGCAAAGCCATGGTGGCAGAAACTGCTGAGAGCTCACATCTTGATCTACAAATAGGAAGAAGTGGCTAGTTTATCTTCGAACACTGGGAACAGTGTGAGTCTTTTGAAACCTCAAGGCCCATCCCCAGTGGCACACCTCCCCCAACAATGACATGTCTAATACTTCCTAAATAGTCCCACCAACTAGGTACAAAGTAGTCAAATATATGAGCCTATGGCAGCTATTCTCACTCAAGCAACACTACCACTGCAAGCATGTTCCAAGGACAGATAGTTGAAACTCTCAGAAGCCTCCTCCAGATGCAGGATTACTCTCAGTGTAAAGTCAGAGGAACTGGAGCCCAGATGTGGGCCATTTTGGATCTTCTGTGGCACCTAGGTTGGCAGACCTTTCCTGGTAATGAATGTGGGTATATCTTCCCTTTGGTACTTTGTGAAAACAAAACTGATCTTAAATTACAGATCAACAACCTAGATATGAGTTTAAAGGTAATTCCAAAATTTATGGGCAACACTGAATACATTGGTGCTGCCTCCTGAGACTTCTCCAAGGTTCCTGAACAGTTAGTGTGGATGGTTGGACCAAATTCAGTCAGAGGTGTAGATCGGTCCTCAGGCAAATAAGACATGTATGTGCTTAGATCTGGGAACACATTCCATATGTCTCCCACCTAAGTCAGGGTAACATCTCTAAAAGATTATTTTCGCTCTTGCCAGTCATTATTTTAAACTACCCGTTCATAAGAACACTCACAACATACATTTACAATGAACATATTGTAAGCCATAAATCAATCTCAATGCTTTTTAAAAGAGTTTCAATCATAAACCATGCTATCTGGTAATAACAAAATCAAGTTAAGATTAAAAAATGGAAAACTATATAAGATGTAGATAGCTCTAGTGGGCATCCTACACATGTTCAATATAGTCTCAACCCCAGCAAAATCCATAGCAAAGACCAAAGCTGACATGTTGAACTTACCCTTCTACCTTGGCCAGATAGTTGACAGTATACAAGTTTTGAGGTTTGAGAAAGAAGTTTCTCAAACACTTTTTGTTTGCTTTTTTCTTTCTCCTGTTTTACGTATGTATTTCTCCAATTGTTTGTTTATGTTTGTTGTTAACAGTTCATGATGCATTTTCTTAATTAGTGCTTGCTGTGGGAGAACCCAGACCATTATAGGTAATGCAACCACCCAGGACTGTGGTCCTAGGTTGCGTAAGAAAGCAGGCTGAGACAGCATCCCTCCATGGCCTCTGCTTAGTTCCTGCCTCCAGGTTCTTGCCTTGAGTTCCTGCTTCAACTTTCCTTCATGAAAGACTAGACACTGTAAGATGAAATAAACCCTTTCTTCCCTGGATTGCTTATGGTCAGTGTTTTATTATAGCAATAGAAAATGAAACAAGATACAACAATACTGAAGTAGTACTAAAAGTTCTCTTAGGGAAAAAAGCCCATGGTCAGCCAGAGAACCATGTCTTTCAAACCTTCAGGGAGTTATTTATCAACATTTCTTGGACTGCATCACAAACTAGAAACAAAAGGCATACTACAAAACTCATTCTGTAAAGTCAGTATTATTCTGAAATCAAAACCAGTTAAGACAAGAAAATGAAAACTATAAGCCAAGTCCAAATGTCAATGAACACAAGGACCAAACTTTTCATTAAATTCCTAGCAAATTAAATTCATGACATTAACATGATCATGGTAGGATAACCATCAAGTTGGTTTCATTGAAGAGCTGTATAGTAGGCTCAGTATATGCAGACAATAAGTTTAACATAGTACATAAATAGACTCTAGAGAAATCACGTGATCATGTCAATAAAAAAAGAGACTGGCAAAGTTCAATGTTGTTCTATAATAAAAGGCCTCAAGAAATGTGAAACAGAAGAAATACTTATCAACATAATAAAGAGTATATATGACAAACTTATAGCAAACACTATGCTAAATAGGGAGAAACTGAAAGTATTGCCTCTAAAAGCAGGAATGAGATGGGGGTGACCACTTTCTTTACTGCATTGAATATGGTCTTGATGGTTTAGCTACAACAAAAAAAAATGATGAAAGGAAATTAAAAATAGGGAAATAGTAACTGAAAACATCGAACTATCCATATCCAAAGAAAATATGATCCTATACTTAAAAGACCCTAAAGATTCAATCACAGACCTTGGACCAGACACACACTTTCAACAAATTAGCAGTATACAAAACCAACATATGCACCATATCAGTAGCTTTCCTATGTATCAGTAATTAGCTTGCCATGAAAGAAATAAGAGGAAAATACATCAGAAATGGGGTTAATACCTAGAATTAAAATCCAAAAATCCCAGGTAGGGGATTAATACATAGAATACTCTTAATAAGCTGGAAAATTAAACACACACACAATTGAATTGTCAGCTGTTGAACAGATCAATGAACTGAATTGACAATTAAAATAAGTAAAATAGCAAAAAGTATTTGAAAAACTATTTTTGAAAGTTAGCCGATTAGAGCCCCTGTTTAAATGCAGGGTATATTTTAAGCCAAATGGTATTATTGATATATCATGTATATTCTTATGTGTTGGTATTCTTCACTCATTGTACATGAAATACAGTTAAGTAGAATCGGGAAGTACACTCTATTTAAAGTGTTCATCTTGAAAATGACTTTTTATGTTAGAGAGAGAACTGCCGAAACTGTGTTATTCAGTATCCATAATTAATGACTTAGTTCTCAATATATGTTATTTCAAGGCTCACTAGTTAAGGGACACATCCCTGAAGAAGACTGATTCTCCTTCTCTTGGCAGTTATTAGTTGTTTGAAATTCTTTGTCTAGGGGTGGAAGCCTGTGAAGTTTCCCCCTTACACTTTAGTGTGTCTACTGATATTGTCCTTGTTCAGGTCTTGGTTAGGCATCTATATTGTTAAGGTATCAGGAGTGGAAAGGGAAGGAGAAATTATGTAATTATATTTTAATTTTAGAAATTAAAATTATCACTCTAAAAAACAGCTAGTTAGAACTGCTTTGGGAAGTCATCTTATCCTAGTCCGAAGGCCTCGAGAAAGCAAAGGACAACAGATGTTAATGTGGATGTGGAAAAAAGAGGAAGCCATACTCGATGCCAGGGGAATGTAAAAATTGTTTTCAATAGCTAGGAATTAATGGCTGGAGAGATGGCTTAGTGGTTAAGAACACTGGCTGCTCTTCCAGAGGACCCAGGTTCAATCCTAAGCCCCTACATGGCAGCTCAGAACTGTCTGTAAATCCAGTTTCAACAGATCTGATGTCTTCATCTTGTTTCTAATAAACTTGCACATAAAATACCCATACACATAAAATAAAATATTCTTTAGAAACCTGGAAACAGAACGATTGGCTATACTACTCTTGTACATATATCCAAGAATATTTCATATCCATTTTTGCCATTCTATTTACAATAGTTAATAAAGACAACCATCCTAGGTGTCTGACTACTGATCCATGGTTAAAGAAAATGTAGTAAATGAATCTAGTAGAAAATGTTTCAACTGTAAAGAGAAAATTGAATCATAGCATTTGCAAGAATAAGGGCAAAATTAGAAATCATTATATTGAGTGAAAGATGCCAGCCTCAAAAAGACAGATATTACATATTTATCTCATATTACACCACCAAGGTTGCAAATTTTGCATGGGGGCATAGAGGCAAAAATGGACCATAAAAGGCTAAGGGAAATGAAATGCATATAACATGAAAGGAGAAGGGGAGGGAGTACTGGAGTACTATTTTGGGGAAAGAAGAGGACCACTGACCATGGAGAATGAGAATGGGAGAGGACAGTGAGGAAGCAGAGTGGATAAGAACATAAGATAACATCTTATTAAAATGCCATATGAAACCAGTACAAAGTTTATAACTGAAAAGTTAAGGAAGTGCCAGGCAGTGGTGGTGCAAGTGTGTCTCTGTGAGTCCGAGGCTAGCGTGGTCTACAGAGTGAGATTCAGGACTACACAGAGAAACCCTGTCGTGAATAACCAAAATAAAATAAAAAAATAAGCAAAGTATACTAATTTATTTTTTAAAAAAACTGCTCTTTTCTGAAGGGAAACAGGAGCAGTGGATCTTGGGGAAGAGGGAAGGTTGTGGGGGCAACTGGGATGAGTAGATGAAGAGGAGGCTGTGGTCTAGATGTATTGTATGAGAGAAGAATAAATAAAAAGAAAAATACATATGAAGCAATAAAAATGGCCTTAAATCTTAAGTTGAACGCTCTTATAATATAACATAGATTATTCAATTACACATAAATATTATTTTCCTTTTTATATGCAATTGTGTACTTGCAATGAATAGAAGATATTCAGGTATTTTGCCTGTACTTGCCTGTTTTACTACTAGCTGACTTTGAAACTCATTATGCAGGAACTGTATTTTTTTTTTTTTGCTTTTTTAAAAATAGAAATTGATTGAAAAGAATTCACTGTTGTCCCTACCTTCATGAAACACATATTACTTTATAGCACTTACTCACATATCAATTTTCATTATTTGCATGTCTCAGTTATCAATAACTAAAAATTATCACGTGATATTTTGCAATTGTTTTTATATGAAGCAACCAAAAAACAGTAGCGAACAGGTACAAAATAAGAGGCTTCAGAAAATGTATTTGTTCTTCAGAAAAAGAATTCTTTATCGCTATCCCATATTTATTTTAATATTAAAATTTATACATTATGCCTTGTGATTACTTTATTTTTCTTTTTTATTTAAATTAGAAACAATCTTATTTTATATATCAATCCCAGTTCCCTCTTCCTCCCATCCTCCCATGCCCCCCACCGACCCTTACCGAATCCCTCTTCTGCTCCATAGAAAGGGTGAGGCCTTCCATGAAGGATCAACAAAGTCTGTCACATCATTTAGGGCAGGGCCTAGACCTTCTCCCCCAGTGTCTAGCTGAGAGAGTATCCCTCTATGGGGAATGGGCTCCCATACATCGTACATCAGGAATAAATGTTGTTCCATTACCAGGGGCCCCATAGACTGCCCAGGCCTCCTAACTGACACCATGTGTAGGGATCCTGGTTCAGTCCTATGCTGGTTTTCAAGCTGTCAGACTGGGGTCTATGAGCTCCCCCTTGTTCAGGTCAGCTGTTTCTGTGGGTTTCTCCAGCCTGATCTTGATCCTTTTGCTCATCACTCCTCCCTCTCTGCAACTGGATTCCAGGAGTTCAGCTCAGTGTTTAGCTGTTGGTGTCTGCTTCTGCTTCCATCAGCTACTAGATGAATGCTGTAGGATGGCATATAAGGTAGTCATCAATTTCATTAAAGGGAAGAGCATGTAAGGTAGCCTCTCCACTATTGCTTAGATTGTTAATTGGAGTCATCATCTTTTTAGATCTCTGGACATTTCCCTAGTGCCATATTTCTCTTTAAACCTATAATGGCTCCCTCTATTATGTTATCTCTTTTCTTGCTCTCCTCTATTCCTTGACTGACTCAATCTTCCTGCACCCTCATGCCCAACTCTCTCCTCCACTACCTCCTAACTCCCTCTTCCCTCCCCCACGCTCCCAATTTTCTTGGGAGACCTTGTCCCTTTCCTCTTCTCTGGGGGGCCATCTATGTCTCTCTTAGGGTTCTCCTGGTTTCATATCTTTTCAGACAGTGTGGATTGTAGGCTGGGTCTCTGCTTTTGTTTCTATCACCTACTGGGTGAAGGCTCTATGGTAGCATATAAGGTAACCATCAATCTCATTATCGTGTAAGGGCATTAAAGGTATCACTTAGATTGTTAGTTGGGTTCATCCTTGTAGATCTCTGAACATTTCCCTAGTGCCAGATTTCTCTTCAAACCTATAATGGAACCCTCTATTATGGTATCTCTTTTCTTGCTCTCCTCTATTCTTCCCCTGACTCAATCTTCATGCTCCCTCATGTCTTCCTCCCCCCCCTCCTCTTCTCCCCTTCTCTTCCCCCTAAGTCCCTTTCCCCTTCCCTCATGTTCCCAATTTGCTCAGGAGATCTTGTCCCTTTCCCCTTCTCCAGGGGACCATGTATGTGTCTTTTAGGGTTCTCCTTGTTTCCTAGCTTCTCTGGTGATGTGGATTGTAGGCTAGTGATCCTTTGTTCTATGTCTAAAATCCATTGATGAGTGAGTACATACCATGTTTATCTTTTTGTGACTGGGTTACCTCACTCAGTTTTCTTCTAGTTCCATCCATTCACTTGTGAATTTCAAGATTCCATTGTTTTTCCCCCTGCTGAGTAGTACTCCATTGTGTAAATGTACCTTATTTTCTTTATCTATTCCAGAAAATGTATTTAATAGTATACTTTTGTAGGTTTTGTGATATTTTATGGTAATTTTTAGCCAGAAATGTGTGTGTGTGTGTGTGTGTGTGTGTGTGTGTGTGTGTGTGTGTAACAATAATAGTGAAGAGTCCAGCAGCTTGAAAAGAGGTGAGGAAAAGGACATGGAAGTGATTGGAGGGAGGGGATATGGGAAGTGTTAAAGGGAGAAAAAGGAAGAGGGAAGTTATGTAATTCTATTTTAATCAATATTTTTTTTTTTTGACACAGGGTCTCACTAGGTAGCTCTGGCTATGGTGGAACTCACTCCGTAGACCAGGCTGGCCTCAAACTCAGGGATCCACCTAACTTCTGCCTCCCAAGTGCTGGGATTAAAGGCATGCACCACCATGTCCAGTTCAATTTTTTATTAATTAAAAAATAAAGTAGTATAATGAGTTTCATTGTGAATAAAAATTAACTGATGTATCTAATTCTGTATTTACAATTTCATACTTCTTTCTTAAAGCAGTATCTCCAAGTTGTATAAGCTTCAGGCTTACTTTCCCAGAGTCTGCTGAGGTGTGGTGTTTGAGTGGTATGTACAGAGGTAGTATATAACTTTCTCTTCTATGCTTTTAATTTGAAAAGACTTCATGGAAATCAATATTTTACATATATCTTCATGTGTACATGTGTGTATGTGCATGTGAGTATGTGTGTTTTGTGTGTATTAAGAATGCAGGGGTACAACCTAAAGTTTTGAGAGGAATGCAGTCTCCATGTCTAAGACATAATTAATAGATTTTGCTGTATTTCAGACAATACTAATTGGTAGGAAATAAAAACTTATAGTTTAGAATGAACTTATTTGATTGATATATACAGTGTACAGACAATAATTATTGTAGTTTGTAGTCATTAGCAGCACATCTTTATGTGAGAACAACATTCCAAATTTTAGTAAGACTTCCAGGGTTTCCATCATTTCAGATTTTCAGATTCTTGGAATGGTTCATGTATTTTTTCCCATTTGGTTTGGACTAATTTTAGTTTATTATGTATGGTATGCTCATCTTGTAACTTATCTTCTCATGTGTCCTAGGCTGATTTTGAACCTGCTATACAGCTGAAGATGGCCTTGAACTTCTGATCCTCCTGCCTCTACTCCTAGTGATAGCATTGCAGGATGGCCACCACAACCATTTTTTTTTGTCATTGTTGTCATTTTTGTTGTTGTGTAATATATTGCTGGGGATCAAACCTAGACCTTTGTTCATTTTAGGGAAGTATTCTAAAACTTAGGCATTTCCCAGGCTCATTTTTAATATTTTAGTAAATGTAATATTTTATTGATGTATATTCATTGTACACAGCACTGAGTTTCTTGAAGTCATTTTCTTTTTGTATGACTGAGTGCATTTCTATGGTGCCTACACATGAAGGTAGGGGTGAGTACCCATGAATGCAAGAGGGAAAACCAGAGAAAGACCTTGCTATGTTCTTTATATTCCCTCACTGAACCAGAAACATTGAATTTCATCTAAGGTGGCACGCTAGCAAGCTCTTGGGACCCACCTGTTTCTTCTCAATGCTGGGTTACAAGTGTAATGGCCATGCCTGGATTTGTATATGAAATTAGAAATCAGGTACTCATGATTCCAGGGAAAGTGTTCTTACACACTCTACATTCACTCAGTTCTATAAGGACATTTTCATACAAGTATATATTGCATTCGTTTAAACTATTTTTAATAATTCTTTGAGAATTTCATGCAATGTGTTTGTATCCCATCCCTTCCCACTCCATTTTGAGTTCCCTCCTCCTCCTTCTCCTCCTCCTCTTCCTTCTTTTTTTCTCTGAGCTCAGTTTGTGTTGCCTAGCTAGTCTCAAGAGTAGGGTCTGCTCTGGTGTGTGTTCAGCCCACCATGAATCACATCATTAAAGAAAACTGACTCTATCCCCTCAGCTAGTGATGGGATTTTGTGCCCACCTTCCAGTCTTTTTCCTGGGATTTTGTCTGGCTGGAGCTTGTGCAGGCTGTTAAAATTGCTGGGCGTTTTATGTACAATTGCTCTGTTGCATCTGGAAAAGTTTCCTTGATGTTATCGACTGTCTCTGGCTGTTAAACTGATTCCATTCACTGCTTCCACAAAGATCCCTGAGCTCTCTCTCTCTCTCTCTCTCTCTCTCTCTCTCTCTCTCTCTCTCTCTCTCTCTCTCTCTGTGTGTGTGTGTGTGTGTGTGTGTGTGTGTGAAATGTTTATGTCCCATATAGTGCTTAGCACCACACAGTCTCTTATTCTCTGCACATTGACCAGCTGAGAGACTCTGTGTTAATGACATATACTGTAAGGACAAGCTTCTGTAATGAGAGTTGAGAGAAGCTCTGGTCTATTGGATATAGCTTAAAAAGTCACTAGGAATTGTTTTAATAGTTTGTCCATGTAGTAGAACAATAGTACGGGGTTCTCCCCTAGGACCACAGAATTTGACTCCTTTAATAGTGTCAGGTATGGATTCCATCTCATGGAGCAGGCCTCAGCTCCCATCAGAAAGTGGTTAGTTATTCCCATAAAGTTTGTGCCACCATCCCACCAGAGGGAATATCTAGTTAGACTAGTCCTTGTCTAGTATTCACAGATGGATGGTACTATGTGTTATTTTTTTTTCTCTTCTGGCAGTATGCATAGCCCCTTCCAGTGCCATAAAAACCAGCCAATAGGGATGACGGTTCCCAGGTGAGTACCACCTTGATTTCTCCATGTTCTGTGATTCGAATATGCAGTGTCTATAACAGTCCAGTCTTAATCATCAAATTCTGGAGGGTAGTCAAGAGTATTGCCAGTAGTCTGTTATTCTGGAGGGAGTGGTCTGCGTGACTCCTATTGGCCAATAACTCAAAAAGATGTAACCAATCTGTGGTATTGGTGGTTTTGTTTGTTAACATGAGCTATCTATTTGGGGGTATTGTACCTTAATTGTAGGATAATTTTTAACAAAAATTCATATATGTGTATGTTTGTATGTTATGATGCTCCTGTCATGGTAAGTTTCCATGGTTTTTTTTCACAAGGCATTTAATGTTAGTTATTCCTCCTCATATTCTATTTTTTTACCCTCCCCTCCTATGTCCCATTCCAGTTTAATGCTTCGTGTCCCATTATGTATCTTTACTACTATGTTCTATCTCCCTTCTCTTGAAAAGGCCTCTTCCTAATGGTTCCTTACTAAATTCCTGACTTCTGTGGGTATTCCAAATGGATTACAATTGTCTAAAGGTTCAAAGCTAATATCCAGAAACGATAAGAAACATGTGATGTTTATCTGTCTGTGTCTGGTTGCCTCATTCAGAATGATTGTTTTCAGCTCCATACATTTACCTGTTAATTTCATTTTTTAACAGCTGAATAATATTCCATTGTGTACCACATTTTCATTATCAAATCATCAATAATGGATGGCCTGGCTGTTTCCATTTCCCGGCTATTGTGAGTAAAGCAGCAATGAATATAGATAAATGAGCATCTCTGTAATAGGATATGGAATCCTTTGGGTATAGGCCTGAGAGCAGTATAGCTGGATCATTTAGCAGATCTATTTTCAATTTTGGGGGGACCTCCATCCTGATTTCCATAGTGACTGTACTAGGTTGCACTCCCACAAGCAGTGTATAAGTTGTTCCTTTTCCCCCACATCCACACCAGGATTTGTTGTCATTTGTTTGATAATGTACTTTTCATGCATGTGCACATATTTGTGCACATATGTGTTTGTATATACGTGTATGCTTTTGCACATATGTGTGAGTCTGTGTGCAAGTGTATGGCCATGTGCATGTAAAGGCCACAGTACAGACATAGGTGTCACTCTCAAGAATGCCATCCATCACATTTCTAACAGGGTCTCACTGGTCTGAAGCTCACAAATTAGCTGGAATGGATGGCTGGAAAGGCCCAGAATTCTCCTGTCTCTGCATCTCCAGCACTAGGATTACAAGCACATGTTTCCATACTTTTTTCCTAGTTCATCTTTCTTTTTTTATATTTATTATTTTTTCTAATACTTTTTAAAATGGTGAATTCTGAGGATCAAACTCAAGTGCCCATTTTTGCAAAGCGAGTGCTTTCTAGACTAATCATCTTCCAGCCCATAAAATGTACTTTAACGATGTTCTCCCTATTTTCGGTACCATCCCCTCTGTCCTTTCCTACTCCCATTAGTCCCTCTCAGTCATCTGCAGTTTTACTTCTAATTTAATGTAATATACACATACGTTGTTTCATGCTTCTAGATAAAATCGAGGCCCACAAATAATTTAAAATGTGACATTTGTCTTTCTGAGTCTGAGTGAATTCACTTAATATAATAATTTCACTTACCCCCACTTTCCTGTCATCAGTGTAAATATTTTAAAATTTTCCACAAAATACATAAGTTGTGATTAACAACTCATTTATTATAGAGTTTTTCACTTTCTAAGATTCTATATAATTTTTAAACATTTAGTTAGTAATGTATGAGTGACCTGTCTGGAAACCAGAAGAGGGCACCAGATCCCATTATAGATGGTTGTGAGCCACCATCTGGTTGCTGGGAATTGAACTCAGGACCTCTGGAAGAATAGCCAATGCTCTTAACCACTGAGTCATCTCTCCAGCCCATCTATATACTTTTGTAGATGACAATGACATAGTGAAACTCGTTACTATGTACAATTACTATACCAAAAATCTATTCCAGACTCAAGTTAATTTATCCATTTGTTCCTAACTTCTAATTTAATTTGTTTTACATTTAATTACCAGTAATCCCAGGTGATTATTTATATATCCATAGTAAAATGTTGCTGTTGTCTGACACATGACAACCTGGTCTATAGGGCAGTTGCTAAGATTTCATTTGAATTAGGATACTACACAGATTTCAGAAGACACTACTACTAATGATATGACTATGAGAAGAAAGGTCCCTTCCTGTCATAGTACCATTTAATATGGGGATATAAGTAATCTCTGAGAGTTGAGTGATGTATCCAAGTTATAGTTTACTTCATGACAGGACAGGAGTTTCTGTTTCTGTGTTAGGGTTGATCCACTCCCAGAAGAGAATAATCAGAGTTGCTTTATTAAGAGTCTTCTATCCTTTTGCAAATGTTTTCTTCATGGGAAGACATAGTCCTATCTTCAGATAACACCTTCTTTCATTGACAACATAGTAGTATACTTTTGTACTGGAAGTTCTGACAATAAGTACTGATGTAAAAATTTTTCAATCAATACACATCTAGTACAAATCTTTACTTTCACTTCACCGGGGAGCTCTGGAAAGTAGGCCAATCAATAGTGTTATTTACTTGATCATTCTCAATGAATCTACCTCATGTTAGTCATATTCCACAAATTTCTCTACTTTTTTGAAAAATGCTTGACCTAGTGACTTGCTTCTACTGTCAAAAATAATACAATGTCATTTCCAAGATTAGCATATGACTGTGGCTTCTGCCATGATCAGATTTCTGATACCCCATTTGCTCATTCTGATGAAGTACTTTGTTATGCTGTGTCCTATAGAGAGGTCTACATCTTCATGAGGAAATGTAAGTATCTTCTAGGCAAAATTTAGCAAATAACCAAGGTTCTCGCATGTTACAACAAATTGAATCTTTCTAAAAAAAATGTATGCTTTACTATCTGGTCACTAATTTACTAGTATCTGATAAAGCTTTGATGAAGAGGAACTTACTAAGGCTAGCCTGAAGGCCTGATTCAAATTAAGTGAGATAATAAATATACATTGCTTTAAGCTGATACACTTATTATATAGCTACAAAAATTAATACGAAGATATACTCCTTCAAAGGAATTAGGTATCCTCATGCCACTTTAATCACATTCATTTTTTTCAAATCCACAATTAAAATGATGTTTATGTGCATTATGTTTCACACATATATAATAAAATGACTAGTCCTAAGTAATTATTTATTATCTCCTATATTTAGCGCTTCTGTAGTAGGAACACTTAGCATCCACTGTCTTAGTATTTTCAAGAGCATAATGTGTTGTTAATTTTAGTCACTGTATAGGACAATTGATCTCATGAACTTATTCACCGTAGTTAAATATTGAAACTTTGTATCCAACCTTACCCAACCATTCAACAATGTAATCTCTTCATAACCACTCTCCTACTCCCAACTTGTGTATGATCAATTATTTTAGGTTCTACATATGCATGATAATATATGACATTTTTCTTTCTGTGTCTGGTCTTTTTTAGTTGTTGCTTGTTGTTCCTCCAGAAAAGGTTTCTCTGTGTAGTCCTGGCTGTCATGGAACTCACTCTGTAGACCAGGCTGGCCTCAAATCACAGAGATCCACCTGCCTCTGCCTCCTGAGTGCTGAGATTAAAGGCATGCACCACCACTGCCCAGCTTTGCCTTTTTTTTTCTTTATCCACTCATCCACTGAATATTTAAATATTTCACATCTTGTTTATTATGAGTAAGTCATCTACTTTCCCAACTGTGTTCTTTCCCATCATGTAAATTATGGATTAATTCATACAGAAGTTATACATTACAGAAAATGGTCTTCAGTTCATTTATATTCAATTTTATTTGAGGCCATCCCCTTTCAAAGAGATAAGTAATTGATCCTAGGCTACTTGCCTTATTACTTATTCATTCATCAGTATCTAAGGCTATGGAAATAGCTCTTATGGAAGATTAGCAAACATTCTTTATATCCTCTGACAATGCTGTTAAACAGTCCCCATGCAGACTCTCACATAGTTTTGACTCAAGTCGTGTTACTTTAGCTGAACTTTCTCACCAATTTTTCATGCTCTAAGAATCATTGTTTAAGTGTATAAACTTTTCCTAGTATAAAAACTATTGATTGATATGCAGACAAGCACATGCTTCAGCCAAGTCAGTTTTCAAATGCTATTTTTATTTTACCAAAGAAAAACTAAGAAGAAGACAAAATACCACCTCAGGTAATTTTAAATGATTTCTTTAAAAAAAATAAACTTCTACTTTTTATACCTTGCTACTTCCTGAGACACTTTCGAGGAATATTTCCTATTGTGATTGCAAAACACCTGCCTTCTTTTCTTATGAAGAACTAACCTCAAACTGTGTCTCACAGAATCTAATTTATGTTCCCTCCAAAGATTTTCCTAGCATGTAACCTGTTGTTTCATTTGTACAGCAGTCTGTATTTTAAATTTCCAAGCTGATGTATGTTTACCTTCCATTTTTAATGGCACCAGTGACTGCAATTTTATCCTCTTTGACATTAGTGTCGATTATCAATTTGACAGTATCTGGAACCACCTAAGAGACAAACCTCTGTGAGGGAGTGCTGTGATTAGTTAACAGAAGTGACAAGAACCACCCACATCATGATGGCACCATTCCCTGAACCAAGCAAGAAGGGAAGAGGCAGCTGCACACCACAGTTCACCAGTCTCTGCTTCCTGACCGCATGTGTCATTGTGTGGATAAGCCCTTCCCCCAGCTTTCTGCCAAGAGGGGAGATCCTTCAGTGTTTGCCAAAATAAAGAGTTGTCCCTGGAGTTGCTTTTGTCAGGGTGTTTTATCAGAGCAACAAGAAAGAGGAACTAAGACATCCTCCTAGGCTGATGCCTTCTTTATGCTCATTTTCTCAATAAACTGTACATCTTCATAGCATTACTCCACGAATCATCTTTGCCCTCGACTCTGACAATCATACTAGAATCAGACAGTAACAACCACACTATTTCAGCTGTGTTTGGCAGCTTTCTCCAGCAGATAATGTAGTCTGTCCATTTCAAGTTCAGTTCCTATAAAAATCTCTGAAATGGGGAGATGCCTCCAGATTAGTGGCCACAATAGAACATGAGTGGCCTGCAGAACAATTTTTGTCACATTGCTCATCTTTGTCTGAAATCTCATCAACCTAGCCGTTATCTGTCAGCATTCTGATCCATTGAGCCATCATCCAAATCAACCCTGAAGCCACTTGCTGCCGTATAGGCCTTCTTGAGTTTGCTTGATCAAAGTTTCCCAAACTCTTCCTGTGAACCAATTACTAATGCTCTTCCACAATATTTCAGGTTCAACAACAGCTGCCTTCCTTCTTACATTTTTTCACGAATAAAATATACTGTCTATTTCCAAATAGTTTATGAAGTTTGTTCTTTAATAATTGTACAAATGTCCATAAAACATACTGGCCATCCTTGCAATCTACCCTCTCCTCTTCTTATGATTCCATCATGTACTTTTTTAATTCACTCATTCCATTCAAGTCTCCCATCATCATGTAAGGCAAAGAATGATGGTCTTTTCTCTTCGTATAAATTTTTTGTTTATTTTTGAGATTATACTTTAACTATAACACTTCCCTTTCCTCCCTCCAAACCCTCTCATGTGCCCCTCTCCAATGTCCTTCAAATCCATGAACTTTTGTCAAATTCACAAAGTTTTGGTATGTTCCATTTACAATCATAAGTCTTGCTGCTTCAACTGAACCTTTTCACCAATTTTTCATGCTCTTAGAATCATCATTTTTTTTTTAGTTTAATCTGTCCTTTTAGAAGCTTTAAACCACCTCCTCAAACATTCTTCATTCCCTACTCGAAAGGGCAAAAAGCCCTTCCCAGTGTGTATAAGATGTACAGATAAAGATAGAACAGTATTTTGGAATATAAAATGAAATGTATCAGTTCATATCAGAACCAAATTGAAAGTAAATATAATGCATATGACAAACTGATTCTGAAAATAACTACTATAATTCTGTTTAAACTTTTTTTCCTTGAATGGTTTCTACATTCTGAGTAAAGAGAGTTATTTTATTAGAGAACTTCATAAGACCACTAACTTGGCCAAATAATAATTTAGTAAACAAAATTGAAGCAAGGTACCATCTACCTCAGGCTAGCCTTAAACTTGCTATGTAGCTGAGGATGACCTTGAACATCTCACCCCCTGCCTCCATCTTCTGAGCTGAGATAACAGCATGCCCAGTTATATGCTATTGAAGATTTGGAGACAGTGGCTACTCACCAGAATGGGCACTGTAGGAGGATGTAGAAAGTCTGGGTATGGAGCAGGGTTGTGGGGGTGGTACAAAGGGTCTTTGTGGGAACCTAGCTGTTGGCTACAACATGGAAGAAGTAGTGGAACTAAGACAGGACCCTGGGTTTGGGACCTCATGGAAGCCTAGAGATCACTACTGCAAAGCACAGGTGGCTAGACTAAGTGAAATAGCAACAGGTCAGAGAAGAAACAAGGAAGCAAAGTCAAAACAATTGAGATGAATGAAAACACACTATACTACCCCCCAAAAGATGCTACAGAAAGAGTGGAAAGGGGAAATTTATACTATAAATTCTTGCATTAAAGAAAGAAAAAGCAATCAAGACAATATACTTTATTAAAACTGAAAGCAAACTAAGGAAAAGAATTAATTTGCTGGGAAAATAACTAGTATGAGAACAAAAACAAAGATTAAAGTAGAGATAGTTGAAAAGAAAACAACAAAGGAAAAACTGAAAACTAAGGTTACTTGAAAAGATCAACAAAATTATTAAACAAGTTTTCTAAGAATTAAAGAAATTTCCATTTTTGCATAAGCAGAGAGCAGCTAATCCAGTCAACATGACTGCAAGTGAACTAAGTAGACACTTTCCAGAAGAATGTGCAAATGACCAGTAAGTACATGAAAAATTACTACTATAGTTAGTCAACAGGGAGATGCAAATAGAAGCTACATTAAGATTGTATCTCACCCCAGTCAGAAATCAAATAACAAAACATTTTGGTGAGTGGATGGTGATGGTTCAGTGATTAAGAGCACTGGCTGCTCTTGATGAGGACCTGGGTTTGCTTTCTAGCCTCCACAACCCATAGATGGTAGAACATTTCCAAATTCCCCTCAACAAATTACAGTGATGAGTCCAAAAGACCTAGCTTGAAGCATGCCATGTTGTCCAAGGGTTTCCTGAAGGACTGGTCATTATTTCACCTAATCTCATCTTAGGTGGAGAGATGCAGTAGACAATGCATGGGACAGCAACAGAGAAATAGTCATTTATAGACAAAGGTAAAACTGTAAGTAGGATGTAGAATAAAACTCTGTAAAGTTAAGACATTTGAAAGAACATACATGGGTACATACACCCATATAATATGTGAGAGACACATTTTTGCCACTTTTATTAAGAAATTTCTTTCGTCCAATATGTTTTGATTATGTCTTTCTCCTCCACAAACTCCTTCCAGATCCTCTGTTCCTCCTTACCCACCCTTCGTTTCTCTCTAAAAGCAAACAAAAATAGGAAACTGCCCCCCCCACAAAAACATAATCATAAACAAAAATATACAAACAAAAGACTGGTTGAAAAAAATATTCAAACAAATCATCATGAGATAAAAAAAGTCTATGAACGTAATATTAAGTTCATTTGGTTTTGGCCATCTACTACTGGCCAAAACCTGAAGCGTGGTTAGTATACCCAGTGAGACTCCAATGAAGAAGACGTGCATATGTACTTCATAAAAGACACATTAAAAGACTAGCGAGAGATGCATGTTCAGTAAAGACTAATAATGACAAACTTCCTCCACAGTCTGAAGAAAGAATAGAGAACATAATCAACTAATGAAGGACTATTTTTTATATTTATATTTTTTTCTTATTTTACATATTGATTCCAGTTCCCTCTCCCTTCCTCCCTCCAATGCCCACCCCCTCAATCCCCCCTCAATTTCCATTCCCCACCCACTCCCCAGGGAAGGTGATGCCTACCTGGAGGAGTCATCAAAATCTCTCAAGTCATTTGGAGTAGGGATTAGGCCCTCTCTCCTGCCTCTAGGTTAAGAGAGTATCCCTCTATGAGAAACATGCTCCCAAAGTCCTTTTGTGCACCAGTGATACATTCTGTCTGAGGTCCCTTAAACTGCCCAGGCCTTCTAACTGAGACCCACATCCAGGGGGTCTGAGTAGATACAATGCTACTCAGCTAGTTTCCCAGCTATCAGTCTGGGAGTTCATGAGCTCCCCCTTTTTGGCACAGTGGGAACCTAAAAAAAAAAAAAAAAAAAAAAAAAGACCCAGAGAAATCTTTTTTTTTTTTAATGCACAATTTTCATCCATATAAAACCCCATCAAGTGTGCAAAACAACAGTTTAAAAATCTATCATATTCGGAGACAGAAATAAAATAAAATTATCATAAACCATTTATTGAGAAATATAGACAGAGAAATAAATGAGTCAAATACTTCTTGATTTGTTGTTTTGTTTTTTTCAAGATAGGCTTTCTCTGTGTAACAGCCCTGGCTGTCCTGGAACTTACTCTGTTGATCAGGCCAACCTCTAACTATCTACCTACCTCTGCCTCCCAAGTGCTAGGATTAAAGGCATACAACACCCCATCTGGCTATTAGATTTTGTTTGTTTGTTTGATGCAAGATCTTTTGCTGTATATGTTATATAGCCAGGATTGATGACCTCAAGCTTACAGTACACGCGCGCACACACACACACACACACACACACACACACACACACACACACACACACACGAACACTGAGCACTGAAATAAATTTAAAAAAATAAAATAAGAACTCTAAAATCACTGAAAATAGCCTTTTTATAATGAGATATAAATGGATATTTTCACATAAACAAAAGCTAGGGAAGTTAATTCTGCAAGGGCTCCCCTAAAGAAATGTTGGAGACCTTAACAATGAAATAAAAGGTTAATTCATTGTAATCCAAATCTGCTTGAAGGTTAAGAATGCCTTTGGTAAATGCAAATATAGAGACAAACAAACAAATTGGTCTTACTGTAGTGTTGGATTTTAACTTGACTTCATATTTTCCACTGCCCTGAAAACACATAAAAGTAATTATAAATCTTTGTTATTGGATACTATGCAGCTTGCCAAGAAATGGGTCACAGTTTGTGGGTGGAAACATACAGCCTATATCAATAATGTGAAATACATGGTACATCCCTAAAGAAGCTAAGATGTAATACAACTGAAGTTGAGATGGAATTATTTAAAATTTGACTATGATAACTTCAGGATATTAAACACAATCCTTATGCTAACAACCAAGGAAATATCTATGGGACCTAACAGATAGCTAAGTTGTTAAAGTGCTTGCTATGCAAACATGAGGACCTGAGACTTTGGATCCCCAAAACCCATATACAAAATGTGCCTCTAGCCCCAGTCCTGGGAGAAGGGTGAAAAGAGGGGTGGAGACAATCAGATTTCTAAAGTCAGTGTAATATAGTGTATCTAGCTGAGGCAAAGTTCTTAGTGTAATAATAACCAATAGGAAATATCTATTACAGACAGAAGGGAGGACAAGAAGATGGGAGGGAAGGAGAGATTTGTTATAAGGAATTAAATCACATAATTATAGAGAAAGAAGATCAGTAATGAGTAACTCGAGATTTCAAGAAAATGGGTGATGGCATAGATTCAGTACAACTTTGAAGGCCTGAAAAGACCAATGTTCTACCTTGAAGAAAATAAGCCCAGAAGACAGATTCTCATTGGTTTTATTCAGTGGAGTAGGTGAGGCCCACCCATACCAAGTAGTGCAATATTCTTTATTTATTCATTAATTCAAATGTTAATCTCATCCAGAAAGATGCTCAAGACCATATTCAGAATGAGGTTATCCAAATATATGGTCACCCTTTGGTCAGTTAAAATAATACACAAAATTAGTAATTATGTGATCATATCAATAGAATGAAGAATCAAAGCCCAATGCAAAATATATTTTATAAAACTCAACACATATGCACAATAAAATGCCAGTGAGAAACTATTATTATACCTACAAAGTAAAAGTCATATATGAAAAACCACAGATAATGCAATGTTCAGTGGCTAAAGTTGACAAACTGTCTTTGAAAAATCAGAAACAAAGCATGGATGTCTACTCTCACCACTTGTACTTAACATAATACTGGGAATCTGAACTAATTAGGAAACAGTTAAATGACAGAGCATTTAAACCTAAAAACAAAGTAAATGATATCTTTATAGATGACATGACTTTATATGTATAAAATCCGGAAGAGTCCACAAAATACACGATAGAACTACCACTGGGAAACAGCAAAGTAACAGGCGAAATATCAGCCTGCAAAAGCCACTTGCAGCTCTATACCCATTGCTAACATCCTGAAAGGACAAATCTCCATTTGCAAGTACTGAAGTGCATGCATGTAATCACAGTATCTGGAGGCTGAGGCATAAAAAAGTTATGAAATGAAATCAGCCAGACTTAAACAGAGACTTCTAGACCAGAGTGAGCTGTACAGTGAGACTCGGCTTCTAAAACAAAAACAATTTATAATATCATCAAAAACAATAAAATAATCTAAGAAGAATTCTTCTAAAGAAGATCAAAGAAATGTACACAGTATCGAGCAAACCATCTGTGACTAAAAATAATTACAAGCAGAAGTAAATGGAAAAATTTTATCATACTTTCATGGATTAGAAGACACATTTTACCCCAAGCAAATTACATATTCATGGAATTACCACCAAGATCATAATAACATTTTAAAATATTAATTCTAAAATTTACATAGAATCACAAGTAATCTTGAAATAGTAAATGAGACAAAATGGGAAGAAACACATTTCCTGGTTTAAATGTGCATCTAAAATTATAATAATCCCAAGAGTAGATAAAAGAAGGGTACGATCAGCAAAATTGTCAGATTCCAGCCCTGATCCACTCATCAAAACACCAATATAATGTATACCCATGAACAAAAAATACCTATATGAGGACTCTAGAAGCTAGATAAGATCTTACAGAGTTGCGGAGGACCAGAAAACTCAGTAAGCATATTGAAAATGTGTAAAAAAGGGTGGGAAAAATGGTTCCACGGTTAAGAATACTGGTTGTTCTTGCAGAGACTGCACAGTTGATGCCCAGCCCACATGGCAGCTCACACTTGAATGTGACTCCAGTCCCAGAGAATCTGACATCCTTTTCTGGTCTCTGTGACATTAGACAGGCATACGGTGTACAGAAATAGATGTTGGTAAAACTGTCATTCATACAAGACAAAATAACAACAACAAAAAAAACCTTGAAAAGAAAGAAAGGATGCCTAACACTGGGATTTTTGTTAACTAGACTGTGGCCCTTGTGAGAGCATTGTCAGTCCAAGTGGCATAACTTTATTAAAATATGTATTAATATATATACATATAGATACATAATACATATATATGTGTGCATTATTTGTAATTTTAGGTGAATAAAAGTAGGGAAATAAAAAATAATGTGATTCCTGTGGCTTTTTCAAACACCCTTAATGCTATTTTTCTTTCCTCCCTCCTTCTGTATTGATCTCCCCTCCCTCTCCCCAGTTACTCCCTCCCATTTTTTTTTCATTTCCCACTTCACATCATTTGTATCCTGCTCTAGCACTCCTCGCCCACCTTCCATGGTCCCTTTGGACTTTTCTTGCTTCTGTGGTTATCCTAGGTTATATGCTCACATCGAAAGATTCAAAGCTAGGATCCACAACCAAGTGAGAACATGAGGAATTTTGTTTTTCAGGATGATGGCAAAACTGATTATCTACCCTTACAAGAATGATTATATTATATCTGTATCTTTACCTTACATAAAAATAAACTCAAAATGTATCAAAGACTTTAATTTAAAAATGAAAACATTACAACTGCTAGAGGAAAACACTCAAAGGTTTAATTATAGCCAACAACTTTGTCAACAGGACTCCAAGAGCACTGGAATTAACCCTGAGAATTAACTAATGGGATGACATGAAAAGAATACTTTTCTTCACAGCAAAGGAAATATTAACAAAATGAAGAGACAGCCTACAGAATGGAAGAAAATATTTGCCAGCTATATTTCACAGAGGGGATAAATATCTAGTATATGCAAATAATTGCAACAATTAAACACCAAAATCCACAAACTGCTGGTTGAAAAATAGGTTTGTGATATGAAGAAGCAGTTCTCAAAAGAAGAAACACAAATGACCAAAGGAAAAAAAAGTGTCCATCTTTAGCCATCAGGAAAATGTCATTAAAACTACTTTGAGATTCCCTCTCACACCACTCAGAATGACTGCTATCAATAAAAGAAAAAACAACAAATTTGTTGTTGTGAAGGATGTGAGAAAAAAGGAATCCTTATTCACTACTGCTCTAAAGTGTAAGCTAGGAGAGCTATTATGGAAATCAGCCTGGAGGTTTCTCAAAAGATTCAAAACAGAACTTTTATTTGACCCAGCTATACCACTGTGGAATGTTCACCAGAAGGACACCATATCATTCTATTCATTCTATAAGACATACCTACACAGTAATGCTTATTGTTGCTCTATTCATGATAACTACGAAATGGTACCTACCAGCCTAGATGTTCATAAACAGATGAACAAATATTTATTTAGCTATAAAAAACAATGAATTAATACATTTTTGCATAAAATGGATAGATATCAAAAGTATTATATTAAGCTAGGCAACCAAAACTTAGAAAGATGAAAATCATATGTCTGTCATACATGGATCCTGGAATATATTATCTCTATGGCTAGCAAAAGTGGGGCTGAGTCTGGGTATAGGCTATGAAACTAGTAAGGAGACTACAAGAGCAGGAAACAACATGTTGGGGGTGATAAGGGAGGTCAATAGGATGCATGTGCCATAAAAGCAGAAAGGAAGCTATATGTTGGATGGGGTGGAAGTATACAATGGGGAAAAGACTGATCAATAGTCATAACCAGCTATGATGCCAAGAACAACAAAACCAAGACATTCCCAATTGTACAACAGTGGCACTTATTGGATTAAGGCCCACTCAGCAAGAAAGAAATGATGCCTGATACTAAAAACCTTGCCAACTACCCATGGCTGGTCATGGAGTCAAGAGGGGAGAGAACCTACCATTGTTCTAACCAGTACATTTTCTACCATTTCCTAAACCAATATAATTTCTAATGCATTCTAAATATATTTTTTATTTGAGACAGGGAGGGAGTCAACACAGAAGGAAAGTGAGAGAAATGGGTAAAATAATGTTAAGAATGTCTGAAGAAGTCATAAGGAATCATATTATCTATTTACCTAAAATTATATATAATACATAAGTCTGTGTGTATACATATATTCATATCTCCATAGTTTCAATAAAATTTTTCTCCTAGGCTGGCAATACTACCATGAAGAGCATAGACCATTTTTAAAAAATACCAGGCATAAGAAGCCCCCTTATGAGTTCCAAGACACTACCCAAACACAAGCTATTTTATTGGCCTTGATTGCCCCCACCCCCAGAATTGGAAGGTAAGTCTCTCTTGCTGAAGACACCATATACTTTGTTACTAAGCCCAGAGACTTCTGAGCTGGAACTGACCTGAAAGCCTCATCTCTGAGAACTAGTTTTGATGAAACCTGATGATCCCACTCAAGATTCCAAGGGAGAGAGGTGTCCAATAGTTCTACCCCAATATGACACTATCTGAGTTAGTGTTACTATGGCTGTGATAGAACACCATGAGAAAAAGCAACTTGAGTTTTTTTTTTTTTTTGTTTTTTTTTTTTTTTTTTTTTTTTGGTTACATAGTCTGAGTCACAGTCCACTGAGGGAAGCTAAGATGGGAATTCAAACCAGAGGCTACAAAGGTTTGCTGCTTACTGGCTTGCTTAGCCTGCATTCTCACAGAACCACCAGAACAGGGATGACAACATGCACAATGGGCTGCACCCTCCCCATCAATCACTAGTTAAGAAAATGTTCTAAAGGACTACTTACAGTCTGGTCTTATGGAGGCATTTTCTCTATTGAGGTTCCCTCTTCTCAGATGACTCTAACTTGTGAGAAGCAGTACAAACAGCAGTATAGATACCTATGAACTACCACAATGACCAGCACACCATGATAACCCTAAGGGTGCAGTACTGACACTCCCTATCTTAGCAATAAACAACAGTTCCCTGATTGGACTTAAGTCCCACTCAACAAGAGGGAATTCATGTCTGGTACTGGAAACCTGGTCAACTACCAGAGTGTAGTGAGGTAATACAACATGGATGAGAATCTAGAACCAGCCCTTTTCTAAATCAGCATAATTTATAACTGCATTATAAATACTTATTCTTATATTTAAAAATAAGTGAAACTCACACATCTCAACAAAGAAACTTCTTTCTGTAATATACAGAGACCATTACAGAATACTGCAACTGATCAAATTGCAGAGTACAAGTGATCCTGTGATGCCCAGCCCCAACTAATCCATCTGCAACACAATATACCTAAGACTCAGGGAACATTGCAGAAGAGGGGACAGAAAGATTGAAAGAGTCAGAGGACAGAATGTCTTCTGCTTTGAGATTGTGTCTCCTAGAAATGTCAGGGACATTAACAATATGGCTGCCTAAACAAAACAGGAATAAAGATGGTACCAATAGACATGCTAGGATGGGAGAAATTTTATGGGACACCAACCCCAGATAAATAACTACAGGTAACTAAGGAATGCTGAGAGTAGGAGAAATAAGTCATCTCCCATTCAAGTACTAACGAGGCCTGACCCTGCTTAGCTTCTGAGATCAGACGAAATCAGGAGCGTTCAGGGTGGTATAGCCTTAGACAGAAATAGTTTTCTCAAGGGAAGACTGCAATACCTAATGGTCTCCCCTGAAATCATAAATATGCAAGTAAGTAATATACAGATTGTGTGTGTGTGTGTGTGTGTGTGTGTGTGTGTGTGTGTGTGTGTGTGTGTATATATATATATATATATATATATATATATATAGTGTGTGTGTGTGTGTGTGTGTGTGTGTGTGTGAATATGTAGGTCTTGGTGTCTGTGTATAATAACAATTAAAGACAAGAGGCCAGAGGCCGTGAAAGTGAGAGAAAGCAAGGGGATACATTGGAGGAGTTGGACACGACAGAAAAATAAATAAGGAAAATGTAATTATATTTTAATTTCAAAACCCAAAAATTAGGTGGGAAAGGGGACATGTAGCCAATGCCATATAAATAAAGAAGGCCATAATGCACTGCTATGAAGAATGAGACACCAAAAAGGGACATTCAAATAATAGACACTACCAAACTTAAATAAGACATAGAAAACCTGAATATATTAAAAACAAATTATAAGATTGATTCTGGCTGGGCAGTGCTGACTCACACATTTAATCTCAGCATTCAGGAAGCAGAGGAAGATGGATTGTCTACAAATCAAGTTCCAGAACAGCCAGGAGCATCCCACAGAGAAACCCTGTCTGAAAAAAAGAAAGAAAGAAAGAAAGAAATTGCATCTGTAATGAAATACCTCCTTAAAACTCAGATGGCTTAATAGATAATTTGGTTGCCTCAATAAGACCTGAAAAATGATAACATCAGTTGACATGCCCACATGAATGGGGGAATATCACATGGACCCACCCCTAGAAGAGCAGCTTTAGGCAACTAATAGTTGCTAAGAGAAGAAAAATCATTCTCTAAGGAAGAGATCACTAAAGTGGTCAGCCCAAAATACATGTACTTAGCAGCAACACTAAAGAGCTTCAGCAACATAAAAAAAAAGAAAAGAAAAAAAATATATATATATAGAGGGAGGGAGGCAGGCAGAAGGAGGGAATGTAGAGAGAGGGGGAGAGGGGAGAGAAAGGAAGAGGCAAGGGGGAGAGGGACTGGAAGAGGGAAAGACAGAAAAAGAGACACTCTCTCACTCTCAGGCCAGCCTGAGACAAGACAGTCACAAAATAATGAGACTCCACAAAGTTACGGGATTAAAAAAAAAATCAATACGCAAATTTTAGTCATATATTTTTATTCATTAATGATGAACTAAAAGATTCGAGAAATCAAATCCATTATGACATCAAAAATAAAAATACTTATAAATAAACCTAAGAAAGGATGTACAGTATATGCTTGCCTATAGCAGGGTCCTTTGTAAGGAGCAGTTTTTGTATTCACCTCAGTATGCACCTGTGCTTCCCATACACTACAGGTCAATTCAACTCAAGGCACTTCTATTAAGAGGCCTTTTCTCCTGTCCTCTCCTCTCCTTCCTTCCCTCTACTCCCTTCCCCTCTTTTATTCTTTTTCTATTTTTTTTTTTCTTTCGAGACATAGTTTCTGTCCTGGAACCTTCCTTTTAGACCAGATTGCCCTCTAACTCACAGAGATCTGCATGCATGCTTCTGCCTCCTGAGTTATGGAATTAAAGTTAAAGGTGTGCTGTGCTACCTGGCTAGGAGGCCTTCCTTTACGCTTGCCCACAGCAGTGAAGCTACTCCTTCTAAGTCACTGAACAGCAGCACTCCGCACATGGGTCCCCTCAATGGGCACACAGCTTTACCGTTGACGCAACCACGCAAAGGTCCATTTTATTTCTACTAATGGTTTAAAATTAGCCCCGCCTCCATCACATTTTCATCTATAGGCCAATTCTAATGTTTACGTCAGCAACTTTGTCCTATAGGAACGCCAGTTGAGACCTGCTTCTGGAACGTTCCGTTGGCGTTTGATAGGGCTGGCAATAAAAGGTTTTCCCTGCTAGTTCCAGTCATCTGTGCTGCTCGACGACATTAGACTCATTTGTCTTCTGTATAGGTAGGCTTTTGGTGATAAATTCACATTCCTGTGGCCTCCTACCAATATTAATACCCCTCTAGGAGTTTACACAGACGTTCCAATTTCTTTTTAGTCAACTATCCTGTACGGTATTCAGCATCCCTACAAGTATTATATTTCTAATAGCTTCATAATATTCTTTAATGTGATTTTGTTATTTATTTCACTGGTTTCTATTCTGACAGATATTTAATCTTTTTTTTCATATTCCAGTGTATTAGTAAAAAGTGGCGTAAGTTTCCTATTCAAATCACTCGTCTCAATGTTGATATGTTAGTTGTTTTGGTTTTTTTTGTTGTTGTTGTTATTGTTTAACTTCAACTAATGTCTTTAGTGTTCTTTTTTAACGCTGTTACTTTTCTAGGATGCCCATCTATAAGCAACTTTTTATTTTTGTACATTTATGGGGGAACATGCCATAGTGTGTGTGGTAGTCAGAGGACAACTTTCAGGAATCAGTTCTTTCCTCTCACCATTAAGTCCTGGAGATGGAATACACACACAGCAGGCTTAGTAGCACACTGGCCCCATATTATAATTCTTAATAAATGATCTGGTTGAGTCAGTTTACTACCCACAGATAGATAGGAATTTTCCTTCTTTCAAAGCTTCATGTTATTTCCTTATTTTTGATTTGCCAAAATAAGTGCGTGAAATGGTATCATGATAGTTTCTGTCAGGTTACAACCTCAGTCAGAACTCCATGTGTATTCCTCTTTAATTCTATTTCCCTGTTTACAAGAATTAAAATTATTACTGCATGTTTTTAAATTTAAATATTTAAGATACTGTTGTTTTGCAGAGTTTATCATTTCATTTAGATTAATGTATACCATCTGTATTGATCTGCATACTTTATTGTTTAAAATAACATTGCGGGGCAATGGTGGCACACACCTTTAATCCCAGCATTTGGTAGAGCCAGGTGGAACTCTGTGAATTTGAGGCCATCATGGTCTTCAAAGCGAGTTCCTGAACAGCCAGGGCTGTTATACAAAGAAACCCTGTCCTGGAAACAAAAAGAAAACAAAAGTAAAAACATCTTTTAGGCAGGGTGTTGGTGGCACATGCCTTTAATCCCATCACTCGGGAGGCAGAAGTAGGCAGATCTCTGTGAGTTCAAGACCAGCTTGTTCTACAAAGCTAGTTCCAGAGAAACCCTTGTCTCAAAAAGCAAAACCAAAACAAAAAAAAAAAATCTTTTGAAGTTAATCCATAAGGAAATGTATAGCTTTTGCTCAGACTCTAGTAGAGTTTATAATATCCATATTATAATATTTATTATACCATTATCGTAATATTTATATTCAATTTTACATAGCATATTGTTTGCAGTGGGGTTCCTTACTTGCTTTTGTTGTTTATTTTTTCCCGACAGGGTTTCTCTGTGTAACAGCCCTGGCTGTCCTGGAACTTACCTTGTAGACCAGGTTGGTCTTGAACTCAGAGAGATCCACCTGCCTCTGCCTCCAGAGTGCTGGGATTAAAGGAAAGTGCCACCTCTGTTCAGCTGCTTTTTGTTTTACTGTTTTATATAACTTTTTCTTTTTTAGTCTCTCAAACTTTTAGTTTTGCTTATCCTCTGACTAAACATCTGCTCAAATGGGTTCCAGAAATCTGCCTCCTATAATCTAAACTAAGTCTCTTCATTTTTTTTTCACTTTTATACAGATTATGTTTGGGAATATATGTACAAACACACACACACACACACACACACACACACACACACAGTAGGAACAAAGAGAGGCCAGGAACTTGAAAGAGAGCAAGGAGGGGTATGTGGAAAGTTTTGAAGGAAGGAAGGGGAAAGGCGAAATCATGTGATTACACTATACTCTCAAAAATAAAAAGAAAATGAGAGGGGACAAGTTAGTAGGTGCAGAAATAAATTAATAATAACCTATGTAAAACATAATACTTGAAGGTATATGTGCATGAAAGTATGGGCTAACTCTCTTGTATATATACTTAGAAATTACAATTTCTGGTTCTAACCCTTAGTTACTTTCAGAATGACTGCTGTTGCCTATGTGATGTGTGATGTCACTCTTTTTGTTGTAGTTTAGCTTGAGTTTCTTTGATTAATAGTGAGAGCTTAGCATTTTTGTTACTTGGGTCTTGGGTATTTTTCACCCTGCAAATAGAACTCTGTCTGTGGTTTGCCAGTAGAACTAAGTTGCTTGATCTTTTCTTATTGATGTGTTAAGAGTCCCTTATGCAGCTTAAGTCCCTTATGCCTTCAGAAGTACTTTAGGCATTCCTGAATCCCTTAGGTGGTCCTGCTTGTGTCTCCTATAAATAAAGGATAGCTTATGTCTACCCTTCATTCACATCATTTTGTAGTGTCTGCAGTTCCCATGGTTTTTAAAATTTTATGTAATCAAATTTCTGTCTGTTTCTAAGAAGTCCTTCCTTACTCCAAGGATATCATGCTTTTTAAGAAGAATTCTAACTTTTTTTTTTAACATTCATATCTTTATTTATTAACCAGTATTTTTTGAGGCTCCACATTTTTTAGGCAATAAAAATATCTAAATGAAATAGATAAATGTCAGTCCTAATTGACATTGTCTGATGGACTTAGGTATTAAATAATAGCTTTGTAGCATGCTAGGGAATAAGTGCTAATGGGGCTTATTTGTGAACTTGTGTTGTTCTTTGTCTTTCCTCATTAAAAACAGTCTTAGTTGTATTCTAGGTATATAACAAGTCTTGGTCACATATAGGACAAATCCCTTTACTGTGCTTTCTTTCTGTAACTTTAAGTATTTCCTTTACCCCACAATAAATTAACTTTAAAGTTAAAGTATTAACTTTAAAATGTTTTGTTTCTATAACCCTGAAGTTTTTATTGAATTATTTGATTTTGGAGGTGTAATGCAAAACCACTAGCTGTTTTTTTCTATACTGAGCTTTGCAATATATATTCATAGTACATAGCTCTCCATTATTATAGGCAACTTTTATATTTTTGATATTTTTTCTCTTTCCTGTCTTTTTGCTAAGAGGCATCATTGATATTAAATGTGCTTTGATTTTCAATGCAATTGCTCATTTAAAACTGTAAATTCCTTCTGAATAACACTTTATTGTCTCTCAAAAGTTTTGGAATACCATGCTTTATTTTGAGATCTAGAATATGTGGTCATTTTCATTCTGAATTTTTTTTCACTAATGAGAATTTTATTTGTATATTTGCTTTATTCATATATTTTTATTTACCATGTATAAAGTATATGTATGAATGACTTTTAAGGTGATTTTTATACAGCATGAGCTAACCGAATATAGCCTTTTTTCATCCATTCACTGTCTCCAATAATTCCCAACTTTGGTTGTCCCTACTTTACATTTAGGTAAACAATTTTGTCTTCCACATTTGAAAGGAGACATATGATGCAATTCTTCATCTGGACTTAACATAATAGCCTCTAGTTTCCAACTACTCATTTTAATGAGAAGACTTTGAAGATTTTAAGTAAGCATGCTTTTTTCCTTTGTTTTGATTGCATTTTATGGCTTTTTCAGTGTCAACATTTTTTAAATTTCACTGTGACCTAATTTATGGGAAACTTTTGTAAATTCTTAAAATTTTCTTAAATTCTTATTTTCTGATTCTTGTCACGCTTTTCAATTGCATTCTACAAAGCTTCCCATTATTATCTTTCTTCATCTATATAGTAGAAGGTGTTTTAATTTTGTCTTGTTTATGCAAATGCCTGCTTGCAATTCTATCAGTTTTGCTTGGTACATTTTTACCTAGTTTTTAACATGCAATCAAGGATATAGCTTATTGTTTTCTTTACTATTGGGGAGTAAATGCAGACATACATGTGTTTTTATTCCTGTGACTTGTATGTGCCTGCATGGGTTACTGTGTTCCCTATTCATGCCAGGTGCCTGTGGAGGCCAGAAAATGTTGGATTCTCTGGAACCACAGGTATAGGTGTTAGGACATGAGCCCAAGTCCTCTAGAAGAGCAGTAAGCAAATACTCTTAATTACTGATCCATCTCTTTAGCCTTGAAACATCCTTTTTATTACTGATATGGTTTACATTTTATTGTATTTCCCTGATAATATTGCTACTGAAAGACCCGCGGAGGGCTGGAACCCTCACGCCCCGACTCAGGAAAGGCGCCCCCCCAAAAAAAATCACTCATAAGAAGCGGTCTTGATGCAAAAGCATGAGGTCTTTTATATTCCAGTGCACTAGGGTACGCAGCCATACTCCACGTTGAGTGTGGAGACTGGGAACCCTTGGTACAGGGTTATGACAGCTTTTATATGGTTACAACAAAGCCTGCGCATTACAAACCAATCATCTCATAGCATCCAGTGTGGACCAATCAATTTGAACTATCCAAGCCCGCGCTTTGCCCAGGAAGTCTGCTTTCGCTAGGGCTTCTGGATAGTGTGGCATGGTTCATTTCCTGTTCTCATTCACTCACAGGTGCTGTCCGGTAAACCCACCCTGTCATATGACCTTTTGCTGCTAGGGGGCAGAGTCTAGGGAGAATTAGGCTAAATTTTTCCATCCTTACACTACATGTCCTTTCCTTTATCTGCTTTGATAAATCTTTTTTTTTTTTTGCTTTTCAAGACAGGGTCTTTCTATGTAGTCCTGGCTGTCCTGGAATTCACTCTGTAGACCAGGCTGTCCGCAAATCCACAGAGATCTTCCTGGGATTAAAGGCATGTCCCACCATTGCCTGGCTGGTATAGCTTTTTAGTTTTTGCATTAATTGCTATTACCAATGTATATGTATTTTTAAAAGGTAGGATATGATTAAGATATCTAATAGTGACCTCTAGCTTCTGAGCACATGCTCATACACATCCATGCACACAGACACACACCACACACACACACACACACACACACACACACACACACCTATAAACACATACACATCGTTTTAATGTTTTGCTGTTTTAAGGGTAGTTTTAATTGCCTATAACATGATTCCAAAAATCTTTTTTAGGCATGGTTGTGGTCTCTGGTGTGGCCTAGAGTTAGATGTACAGGCTCCATGGTGGCTTTAGGGTGCCTATTTGGCCTTCTTACTGGAGGGGGCATGGGAGGGGCAGGAAGTAACCTGCCTGACCCTGAACCCAGGTTGCAGCTTGCACTAGCCTGACCAGGGATGCCAGACCTGGTGTGAAGCCTGCACCATCAGCCTCAGCAGGAGGAGTGGACTGATGGTGCTGTTTGCCTGGCACCACCGCAGATCACACTGGTACCAAGTTTGATATAAACACTGCTTTCACTTCTGAGGCAGGAAATTTAAGATGGATGTGTGTGGCCAAGGTTCCTCCAGATGCACACTACTTTATAATTGGTAGTGGAACTGACAGCTGATGCTTACAAGCCATGCCCTACTACATCGTGAAGATGTACAAACACTTGAAATAAGGACATGACTCACATGTCAAGACAGGAAGGAAAAACCCCAGTAACTGGTAACTGTCTGTCAACTTTGACTGTATAGCATGATCCATTTGATGCTTACAGAAATCTATAAATTAGAAAAATTAGGAGCTGGGCAGTGAAGATGGCACATGCCTTTAGCCTTTAATCCAAGCACATGAGGAAGAAGATATCTCTCTGAGTTGCTGACCAGCCTGGTCTACAGCATGAATTCCAGGACAGCCAGGGCTACACAGAAACTGTGTCTCAAGAGACAAAAAAAAAAAAAAAAAAAAAAAAAAATCAAAAAACACAAAAAGAAAGACAAACAAGAAAAGGAATAATTAATTACAGAGTCTGTGTGGTTTTTTTTTTTTTTTTTTTTTTTGATGACAGTTTGGATAGCAGCTGAGCTGAGAGATTACCTAAATGCTTCAATCTTGGAATAGAAGCTGAGACTTCATCCTTAACTCCAGTGGAGTGTAAATGAGAATAAAATAATGTGAATGTCTTCCATCCCTTAGATGTGATCTAGCCACCTAGAAATGTAGATTCTAGTCCCCACAGCTCGGTCACTACAAGTCTGTGGTCCTCATGAGCACTCATGCCGACTGCTGTACAGATGACTGTTGGTAAATTAGCTGATAGACCACGAACTAGTAATTCAGTTCCAACTTTTCAGCACACTGGCTTTATACTCTTGAGCCCCTAGCAGGATTACCTCGGGTAGCACGGATCTCATGATTAACTCAAGCACTCTGCTCAGGTTATTTAATTGAAATGCAAATTTTATTTGTAATGGGAAGACTGAAGCTTGAAAAAGTTAGCAGAAAAACCCCCACCCACAGCAGCTCCCCCCAAATCCTGTTTTCCAAGGTGACTGAAAGCTGTAGTGATTAAGTGACAGACCATTTTCTAGGTTAGGGCCTCTGTAACCCTTCTATGCTAGAAGAAAGTAGAATTTTGTGGGGGAAAAAATGAAAAACTCGTTCTTAGTTCTTATTAAATAGCATCATCAAGGTTCACATTAAGATACCAGGGACTGAAAAAAAAAACTTATCAGTAGGTTTGCTGCCTAGTGTAATATATTTGTTCACAGAAAAAAAATTAGAAAACAAACAAACAAACAAACAAAAAAAAAAAACCTCAAGAACACTCATCAGAAAACATAGAAGCTGCATGTAACGACAAAGACTTTCTTCTGTGTCAAGGAATATGGAACCTGAAGTTGCATTTGGGGCACATTATAGACTAGAAATGATTCCTGTATGGTCAAAGCAAAATTCAATTATAGAGTTGCTCTTAGTACCAGATACTCCAAACTTCAATGCTTAAGTGAAAGTAAAACATGATTTGCCACACTAAAAAGCTAAATATGAAACATCCAAGAATTGAAACCAGCATATAGGCCTGCAGAACCAACCAGTGGAAAAGTTCTGACCTTAAATACATCTCCCCTGAATTCCAAGCAGTCCATGGTATTTTTAAAGCAATTTAAATTCATTGTATGAAAAACTATGAATGCTAGGTGAATTGAGTTGTTGAAAGGGGTACTTTGGGGCTAAAACTACAAAACAAACTGGTTTTATGGAAATTTTTAGGAAAAGAGTCTTTGGTAATTTTGTTTTTACTCAGTGAGGTTAATTGTTTTGATTATTTTGTTTATTGATAATTTTTCACTCATTTATATTATTTATTTTCTGTTTAACACTTTTTTTCTTGGCTTCTTAGTCATCCTTTTCTGCTTTGGATGTAAAAATGACATTTATAGTCTTATTATTTTGAACTTAGTATATATAGATACATAAGTAAATAGACACTAAACTATAAACATTTCTACCAAAGCCTTCAGTAATTCTCTCCTATTAACTATGTCAGAGACTTTAGTATGCTTGAACTGCCTATTTAATTCTTTATTATTTTTGGATAATTTTGTATTTTTCTGTTCTAAGCACAAAGTATTGAACATAATTTGTTAGTTGTCTTTCTTTATCCGTTTTCTTTGTCTTCATTTCCTTATGGTCAAAAATTATTGTGTATCTTTACATGTAGTGGTGGTCTCTAACAAACCTCTAACAATGTCTTTGTTTTGTCTTCACACTTGACTACTTCAAAAAGTATAAAGATCTAAGTTATTGTATTTATTCAATATTTAAAATATTTCTGTTATCCACTGTTACCTACCCCAGTCTAATTGATGGTCTTTTAAAAGAAAGGTTTTTTTAGCCTTCAACTGGTTCTTAAAATTGTTATAGTGTTAGTTGTTATTACTATCTAATCTTTACACATAATACACAAGTAATTTTTAGCAATAAAAGCTAGAAATGAACTGTAAGAATGAGTGAACACAGGCTACGAAGAGGATAAGAAAATCCTCTATGGTTAGACAGATGTTCAAAAAGGTATTTTGGGTGGTTTTTATATATATGTATCCATTAGTCAAAATCAATCAAACTGAGTATGATATACATTCCATGCATTATATGTATTATCTCCTATTTTAAATGTGTAAGGTGAACATACTACTTTGTAGTTAGCATCTTAAACAGAGGTCTCAGAATTTTCTGTGTAGAGTCAATTATTGAAGCATTTTACTTTATAAAGGTCTTGGTAGAGTTCCTATGAACTATTGGGAAAATTCTTCAAAGGAAAGAAATATTGGTGCTCTCCAAATTACACGGCAAATTTGCATCAAACAGAGCTACAAACTCCATTGTCAATCATTGCATTGTAAAACAAAACAGTGGCTTTATGCCTGCACTCTGGCTTTATCAATTAAAGTCTTAACGTAAGTAATTAGTCTGTTTCTGCCACAGCCTCAGTATCAGTATCTACTATTGTTTCACTGCTCCAGAAGAGTAGGCTTAATTATCTTTTCTTTAGATTGGTACATTCCTCTGATGGCAGTGTAAAAAAAAATTGTTCGTTATTGTGATGTAGTTCATTTGAAATAATCCTGTAAATATTGAGAGAAGATTATTTTAGATAAATAGCATGTCAGGAGTAGAATGTACCCAGTCTCTCAGAAATTCTGAGGATCAACATACCCTCATCAGCCCTTCCCACTATTTCTTGCTTTTCTGCTATGAGGTCTTTTTTTCACTGTGTCTAGGAGTTAGTAGATGTTTTGTGCTGCTCAATTAAACATGAAAATGTATGCCATTATTTACATCTAGAGAATTATCAGTAATTTCTTCATCATTCACCTTACACTTCTCTAAAGATTCTATTATATGAATGTTTCATGATCTCAGTATAGCCTCCATTTCTCTTGACAGTGCTTTTAGATTGTTATGATTCCTGCTAGATGTTGACTGAGTCCATGAGTACTGGTATTTCCAGTTCTCTCACCTCTTCTATGACCATGATATTTTCATCTACCTGTTGAAAAAAATGTTACATTTATTGCATTGTGCACACACTTGTATGCACATGCATGTTCCACATTGTGCATATGGAGGTCAGAATATAATTCCTTGAGGCGTTCCCTGGGAATCCAAAGGCCACTCATGTGAGGGAGGCAGGAAGGCTAAAAGCAGATCTTCACCTCTCCCTCTGCTCCTCTAAATCGACCCTCCCATCCCCAGTCCTTCAGCAGAACACCTGCTGCTCCCTTCCCCCTCTTCCCCATCTCTAGTCTATCATACAAATCTTCCCCTGCTAACCTCCCCCCCCCCCAATCAATGCTTATCCCAGCCCCCAACTCCAAGAGGCACTCCTTGGAAACACACAGGCCACTCCTGCCAGGGAATCGGGTAGGCTAACTGCAGACCTTCACCTCTCCCGGCTCTCCTCCAAATCCAATCCCCAAGTCTCACCCCTAGCTCTGCAGCAGACCACCTGCTGAGGCCTCCCTTTCCTTCCCCTGCCCCCATCTCCATTGGATGACACAGATCGACCCCTCCTAATCTCCCTCCCCCATTCATTGCTTTGTCGCAGACCCCAACTCGAGCAAGCATTCCTTGGAAACCCGAAGGCCACTCCTGCCAGAGAAGCAGGTAGGCTGACTGCATATCTCTACCTCTCCCTCTGCTCCCCAAAATACAATCCCCCAGCCTCATCCCCAGCTGTGGAGCAGACCACTTGCAGCAGCTTCCCTTCCCCCTTCCCCCATCTCCAGTGGATCTCCCAGATATTTCCTTCCTATTCTCTATCTCTCTCCCCCTGCTCATTGCTTCATCCCAGCATTCAATTCCAGCTGGCACTCCCTGGGAACCTACAGCCACTCCTGCAGTAGAAACAGGTGGGCTCAGTGCAGACCTTCACCTCTGCCTCTGCTCCTCCAAGTCCAGTCCCCCAGCCTCATCCCCAGCTCTGCAAGACAACACCTGCTGAAGCCTCCCTTCCCCCTCTACCCCCATCGCCAGTGATAACACAAATCGTCCCCTCCCACTCTCTCTCCCTCCCCTCATTGCTTTGTCCCAGTCTCCAGCACCTGCAGGTACACCCTGGGAACCCACAGGTCACTCTGACAAGGGAAGCAAGAATGCTGGCGGCAGATCTTTACTTCTCTCTCCATTGCTCTAAGTCCATCCCCCAGTCACATCCCCAGCTCTCTTGCAGACCTTTTGTTGTGATCTCTCCTCACTCTCTACCCCCATTCTTAGGGAACTAAGCAGATCCTGTTGTAAAACTCTGCTAATCTCCCTCCTGTGGACCCCCTCACCATTCCTGCATGTCAGCTCCCAAAACCAAGAAACACATTTTAATTGGAAACCCCAGTGGGTGGCCCAAACTATCAGGACACTAGATGAATTTCCTACCAGGCAACACACAGCCACTACACTCCTCTAAGAAACAGAAATCAAGGAACAAAATACCCACCCAACAAAGACAAGACCAGATATCAGCACCTAGAATCAAAATCTTCCCAAACCCAGATGCCAAGACACCAGCATAAAAACACAGTAACAGCCAGGAAAATTTGTCTCCACTAGAGCCCAGCAAACAGCATTATCAGGCCCTGAATATTCCAATATAGCTGAAGCACAAGAAATCAACCTTGAAACAGACTTTATGAATATTATAGCAGTCCTTAAAGAAATCTATGAAAACACAGACAGTGGAAAGAAATAATTTAAACAACAGTTCAAGAGCTAAAAGGGGAAAAGAATCAAAAAGGAAAATCCAAACTGAAGGAAATCTGGAAATTAAAAATTTAGGAACTCAAATAGGAACCTCGGAGGCAAGCCTCACCAACAGGCATTGAAGGCATGGAAGACATGATAAAATAAATGGGTACCTCGGTCAAAGAAAAAGTTAAATCTAAGAAACTCCTGGCACAAAACATCCAGGAACTTGGAGACACTATAAAAAGACCAAATCTAAGAATAATAAGAATAGAGGAAGGGCAAGAATCCCAGCTCAAAGGCCCAGATAATATTTTCAACAAAATCACAGGAGAAATTTTTCCTAACATTTGGAAATATCTACCAAAGTACAAGAAACATACAGAACAGCAAATACACTGGACCAGAGAAGAAAGTCTCCTTGGCACATACTCAAAACATTAAATGTAAAGAAAACAAAGAATATTAAAAGTTGCAAGATAAAAAGACCAAGTAACAAACAACCTATGAGAATTACACCTAACTTCTCACTGGAGACTCTAAAAGCCAAAACTCTTAGCTACAGCAAGAAGACAACTGAAGGAGATCAAGAGGATACAAATGGAAAAGGAGTTAAAGTACTTTTATTTGTGGATTATATGATAATATACCTAGGTGAACCTATAAATTCCATCTGGAAATGCCTACAGCTGAAAAACACATTTCAGCAAAGTAGCTGTATACAAAAATAACTCACAACAATCAGCAGCCTATATACAAATGACAAACGGACTGAGAAAGCAATCAGAGAAGCAACACCTTCTAAAATAGCCTCAAATAATATAAAATATCTTGGAGTAACTCTAGCTAAGAAAGTGAAAAACTTGAATGATAAAAACGTCAAGTTGTTGAAGGAAATTGAAAAGATCAGAAGATGGAAAGATCTCTCATGCTTATGGATCAGTAGGATTGACATAGTGAAAATGGCCACCCTACCAAAAGCAATCTACAGATTCAATGCATTCCCCAACACAATTCTTCACAAAGGACAATCTTCAGCTTCATATGGAAACAACAACAACAACAAAGGATTGTTAAAACAATCCTGTACAATAAGAGAACTTCTGGAGATGTCACCATCCCCAATTTCAAGTTGTACTGCAGAGCTATAATAATGAAAACAGCATGGTATTGGCACAAAAGAAAACATATATCAACCAGTGGAATCAGACTGAAGTCCCAGACATAAATCCATACACCTATGGACACCTGATTTTTTTTTTTTGTAAAGAAGCCAGAAACACGCCCTGAAAAAAAATGTATCTTTAACAGATGGTTCTGGTCAAACTGGACAGCTGCATGTAGAAAAATGCAAAAATCCATACTTGCCACCATGCACAAATGGATCAGAGACTTTAACTTAAATCCAGCCACACTGAACGTGACAGAAGAGAAAGAAAGGGAATAGCCTTGACCTCATTGGCACAGAAGATGATTTTCTGAACAAAACACAAGTTCTAAGATCAATGACTAATAAATAGGACCTCATGGAACTGAAAAGCTTCTGCACATCCGAGGATACCATCAATCAGACTAAGTGGCAGCCTACAGAATAGTAAAGGATTTTTATCAACTACATATTTGATAGAGGATCAGATTTCAACATGCTTAGTTATCAGAGAAATGCAAATCAAAACTACTTTAAGATTACATCATAGACCCTTTAGAATGGCTAAGATCAACAAAATAAGTGAAAGCTCATCCTGGCAAGGATGTGGAATAAGAGGAACATTCCTCCATTGCTGTTGGGACTGAAAACTTGTACAGCCCCTGTGGAAATCAGGGTGGAGGTTCCTCAAGAACCTCAAGAATCTTTGATCTACCTCAAAGTCCAGCTATATCACTTTAGGGCATATGCCCAAAGGATGCTTCAACCTACCACAAAGACACTTGCTCAACCATGTTCATTGCTGCTCTATTCACAATAGGCAGGAATTGGAAATAACCTAGATGTCCCTCAATAGAAGAATGGATAAAGAAAATGTGGTACATTTACACAATGAGTTTTACTCAGCCATTTAAAAATGGCGTCATGAAATTAACAGGTAAATGGGTGGAACTAGAAAGAAATCATCCTGAGTGAGGATTTCAGACCCAGTAACAGAAGTATGGTATGTATTCACTTATATGCAAATATTAGCTGTTAAGTCAATGATGATCAAGCTGAAATCTATAGAGGTGTGTACCATGTAAGGAATCAGATGGATCTCATTATGAAAGGAAAGTGGAATAGTTATGGATGGACAGAGGTGGGCTGGAATTAGAGGATCAAGTGAGAAGAGGGAGCAGAGATGGAGATGAGGAGGGAACATGGGAAGTGACAACTAAAATTAAGAGCCATTTGAGGGGTAGTATGGTAACCCAATGCAATAGAAACTTCCTAAAATGTATACATATATAATAGTGATCTAAATGAAATAAACAAATAATGGGGGAGACAGAAACCCAACTGGCTATCTTTTGTCACCAAAAGAAGTTTGCCAAGATTATAGGTTATTCTCCACAAGCTGATAGTAATGTACCATTGCTAAACACCTACACAATTCATTGAACATGGAGAAGTCAAGCTGGTACCTACATAGTGCCTTCTCCCCTATGTTCCAGCATCTTTGGTACGGGAAGGTACCCTGAAAACTACCAGACCAGAAATGTAAATACCAAGCTAGCCACAAACCCTTTGGTCTACAGTGGTGTCCTGCCCACAAGATATGCTAAAGTTTGTGTGGGTGGGAGGAGATAAATCCTTCGATCTTGTGGGTCATGGGAATTGAACTAGGGCCATCAGACTCAGCATCAGGTACTTTGCCCATTAACCATCTCACTGAATCATTTCTGACATTTTTAATGACTTCCTTTGAAATATATGTATGTATGTATATATTATATATGTTCATTTCTACATATATATTTTAATATATCCAATATGCAAATATCCTAAGGAGATGGGTTAATGGTTTGGGGAATGCATACATTATGTAGTTGCTAAGTTTTCTTATTGATAAATTTTGTGATTTTGTGATGAGTTTTCAGTCTAATTTTAATTAAAACTTAATTTTTCTATTCATATATACCTTTACTCATTAGTTTATGTGCCTTGTGAGGATTAATCTTGATTGTTAACTTCATTTACAAGCAGCTAAGAGATTAGTACTGTGCACTGTGTGCACTGGGTGTTCTGTGAAATTGTTTCTAGAAAAGATTAAATATGGGGACTTCATCTTTTAGGTGGTACCATCCCATCACATAGGCTTGCAATGAAAATGCAATAAGGTGGGAGAACGGAGAAAGGCAGTGGAGTCCAGGTTCAGGGTCTCACTCTGTTTCTGTCAGTGGTGTTTCCCTCCAACACCCCTCTTCTCTCTTTCTTGACTTTTGGAATCAGTTTTTAAGAAGAACTTTTGTAAGTTGGTGATACCAGTTAGAGAAAGTGTAATGCACTGTAAACTAAGTATAATATATAACAGAGGTGGGTTCCTAGATCAAGGTGCTTATATACATATAGTCCGTGAATACTGTTTTTGAGGTTTTAGGTAACAACAAGCACTGTATTGGGAACTAGACTAGAGCATATTCAGTCTGGCAAAGAAGTTATGTGCATTTTTTCTTATACCCTAAGGCTTTGTGGAAGACTGGGTTAAAAGGCAATGGGCTAATATGGTAGAGAAAATTTTATGGCATCCCAGTATTGAGCTTTGGAAAAGTTGGACAAACTTGCTGTTTGCCTAGAAAAGAGAAGGCTATTGAAGTTAAGGAAATTGTGGCTTCTTTAAGGATTAGGACTATTAAAATAAACTTGAGTACTTTGTATCATGGCAATAAGAAAGATGTCTTGAGGGAATCCTAGAAATTGGCCAGACCCCACCAGTTTCCACATCAAGAACGCAAAGGATTTGTGTTGTTGTCGTTCACTGGAAATACTGTTTTGAGGAGAGGATTGGTAGGATAGGTCACACCTATGGAAGTATTCTCAGAGTTCAACTACTCAGGCACAGAGATTTGTTTTGGAGGTTATTGGAGCAAAAAAACAAAGTCTTTGTCCAAGTTGTTCTGCACATGTGCTCTGCCACAGTGACCAGTGTCTAACCATACTCCATTTCCTTCTAAAATAGTCTTGGTTGCTTCCTGCTGGCTTTCCACCTTTCAGCACACTGCGAGATGTCAGGATGAGGACTCTGGGTCACTGCCACCCTCTGGATTTCTAATTCCTGCTTAATATTTGAAAGGTCAGCACGTCAATGGCTTCAGTTCTACTCATCAGTTTTGTAAAGTTTCTGGTATAATGAAGGTTTTATGCCTTATATTTGAGATTTATTGTCATGTGTAATGTATCTCTTTCTCTGTGTAACTTTATTCCTCATATGATTTAAGCAAACAGGAGGGGTTTACAAACTATGTGAAAACACTCTGCCAAATTGAACTACTATATATGTAGACATTTAATGTATGTAGGCTGTTGTGGATTGCCCTCTTGAAAATGACAAAAAGCAGATGATGTGGTGTGAACTATGTACTAGACCTACGAGCCCCACACTTTTCTATGTACTCTATATATTTTTACAAGTCATTTAGTTCCTATTACAAAAACAAACACTTGCACAGGGCTATGTGAAATTTGCCCCTGGTGATAGCCATCTAGACAAGCTTTTCATTCAATTTAATTTTGGTTTATTTCACAGAATCTCCTTTGCTTATCCAGGAAAGTGACATCATACCTCTGGAAAAGAGGCAATAAGCGATAAAGGAATTACTGGCCTTCAGCCTGTCTTATAACTGAAAAGGTATTACAAATAAGTTAGTACATAATTTCAGGACTTTCGAAGTGTTGGAATAAAATAAATCAAAAATTTTTTCTGAGGCTTTTGAACTCATAATAGAGTTCAAAGAGCCGTCAAAATTAAACATTAGAATCAGTTCTCAAGAATGTCAAGATTTTCTCAGATAGTTGTTAAAATCAGTTCTTGTTATTTCCAATGTGATTTAGGTATGAAACATTCATGATTAGGAGCCTATATTTCAGGCTGGAGATATGGCTCAGTGGTTAAAAACATGTGCTGCTCTTTCAGAGGACCTAGAATTTGGTTCCCAGCTTCCCTGTAGAGAGGCTCATAGCCACCTACTACTACAATCCCAGAGGATCCAACAGCTTATTTTAGCCTCCAGATTTACCTAAACACATGTGCACTTACATTCACACATACACAGAAATGAGTAATAAAATAAGTTTTTAAAGAATCTTTATTTCTCTTCAAGAGAATAATATAAATAAGATCTTATATTTATGGAACTTCATGTGTCAAACATTAAAATTAGGTATTGATATATACTATAAATTAAATTACATTATTTCATTTTGTATCAGTGACCATTTGGGGTAAGTTTCTTTCTTTTCTTTTCTTGTGTTTGTTTGTTTGTTTGTTTGAGATGAAGTTTCTCTTTACAGCCCTGGATATCCTGAATGTGTCTGTAGACCAGGCTGCCCTCGAATTCACAGATCCACCTGCCTCTGCCTCCTGAGTACTAGGATTAAAGGTGTGCGCCACCCCCACCTAGTAGGGTGAATTTTTTATTATGTTTGTATCATAGATGAGGAAACTTAGTATGGCATGGCAGAGAAAAGTTGATGAATAAAATGACAATAATTTGCCCTCAATATCTACAATTTATTACATGCATGGCTTCTAACTTAACTATAATGTGTTCAAAATTGAATTCTGTTGTGGGTTCATTTTGCATTTATTTATTTATTCATTTATGTGGGGGGAGATGTTCAGAGCACATGTATATATGAAGGTCGTAGGACATCTTCGTGGAGTCAATTCTTTCCTTCCATCATGTGACTCTCAGGGACCATGAAGGCTATTGTCTTTAGCAACTGAGCCATCTTGCCAGCCACAAACACTGTCAATTTTGGTATATGGGTATTAACTTCAATCTGATTGCTATGAAGAGAAACCAATGAAAATAATACATTTTGTACATGCTATTTTGTTACTATTTATGTTTTGTTTACTGCTTAACTTTATTAAATTTGAATAGCTCATAAACCAGAAGTTGGAACTATTTTAAACCACTTTTTCTTGGCCATCTAAACATTGGTTATCAATTTGATGAACTGAATATCCTAAAAGCTATAAAATGTGATTATAAATTTAATGTGGCTTTTTTGGAAACAAGTTAAACCAATTGAGTAGCATATTAAATCTACACAAATACAACAATTAAAAATACACCATACCTATTATAAAGTCCAAAGATAGTGGAGTTAATTTACTGCTCTCCTATTCCTGCCCTTGTACATTTCCTCCTTTGTTTAATGTTATACTTGTTTTATTTTGATGTCTTTTCAGGATTTTACTACTTTTGAATTGCATTAACTTTACCCAGCTACCTAGAAAACATCTCAGACTTGCCAAGGTAAAAGACTAACATTGATTTTCCAGGTTCATAAATATTGAACTGTGTGTGGTGGTGTGGGAATATTTTAATATCAGCATTTCATTTGCTGTCTCTTAGAGCTGCTTCTTTGTGACTTTTTTTTTATTTTATCAAAACTGAAGCAATCTTTAATTTATGCATGTTTTATAATCTTCATTATCTGGCCCTCTTACCATGTACCTAGGCTTTTAGCCTTATTCAGATTTATTCATTATTTGCATTTCCTTTTCATTTGAATAAATTTGTAGATAAGGGATTGGATCTTTTTAAATTATTCTCTTCTTTAAAATACATTTTTGACTATTGGATTTTTTTCCACCTGAATATTATAGGTACCCATCAGTGTTTCTCATTTTTAGAAGTTCTTAGTTATGTGTGAAGTAGAAACAAGAGTCTCTCTACAAGTGTGTGGTTTCTGATGAATAAATGACTCTTCTGCATGAATCAGAAAGAGGCAGCTACTACTGAATGACACGGCCTCAGAACTTGTGCACCTGGTTTTGAAAACCAAGATTGGACAGATTTTTATGTTCTGTTCTTGGGCACCCTTGAACTTTACACAATCTATATATTCATATATATTGGCCATTGATGTGGTGCTTGTTTTTTTTCTAAAATAATTTATGATTAACTCATTGTTTTTTCTATGTTCTTTCCTGCTTGGCCACTGATAGAAACAAGTATATATCTATACTTGCATATGCTTAAAATAAATATTCATGCATTTTGCTATATAAAAATAACAAATCTTAAATACCATGATGTATTTGTTCTTCTCATAAGTTTTGAGTATATCATCATATACTCAGTGTTTTACTAACTAAAGATAAAATTTCACCTTGGAAGTCCCTTGAAGGTGTTTTTCTATCCTTTTAATGCTACCTTTGACATTATTGAAACAATTCAGGAGCTTTCTAACAGTGAAAGGATTTATTTGGATTTTTTCTTATGACCCAAAACACTGCTATTTCATTTGGGTGAGAAGCAATATCAGGGCAAAGGGGTGCCTTGAAAATTGAAGGAGCTAAGTGTGGTGGCTCACACCTTTGATCCCAGCAGAGACAGGCTATTGAGATGTCACAGTGGGTGACCACACTTGCTGCCCTGCCTGAAGACCTGAAGTCCAGGGGAAGGAAAGAGCTAACTCCTGCAAATTGTCCTCAGACCTCTATTTCCATGGTCTAGCATGTGCATATGTGTTTCTCTCTCTCTCTCTCTCTCTCTCTCTCTCTCTCTCTCTCTCTCTCTCTCTCTCTCTCACACACACACACACACACACACACACACACGTGTGCATGCATGCATGAGAATACACAGTAATTAACTAGCTTTATTAAACACTCTAAGAATTGGCCTCTGTTCTCTAAAGATGTAAGAGACATTCTGTAACAGTAGAGCTTGCCTTTAAAGAACAATGGATCGCCTAAAGCTCAAATGTTGCCGGGATGTCCTCAATTGGCAAAATCTAAATATTTCAGGCTCTATCCCATGCTTTCTCCAAGCCATTGCCCCACTGTAAAAGGGATCCATTTATACAGAGATGAAAGCAGCATTTCTTTAGCCTTAAAAGATGAGTAGGGGCCCAGCAAAACAGCTCAGTAGGGAAAGGTGCTTTCTATGCAAACTCTAGGACTTGAGATATATCCCTAAAATGAAGGAGAAAATCAACTCCACAAAGTTTTCCTCTGATCTCTACAGGCATGAGTGCCCTACTTCTCTCTCTTTCTCTGTCTCTGTGTGTATGTCCCTGTCTCTCTTTTACAAACACAATAAACAAAATTTAAAAGATGAGTAGGCATTAGCTAAAACAAGGTACTTGGGGGTGCAGGGCATTCTATGGAGAAGTTCTTGATCAAAGGGAAAAAGATATGGTGAAAATCGTAGCAGGTTAGTGTTTCTGGTACATGAATTATGAAGCAATGATAATAAAATAATAACTATTTTGTAGGATACAGAAATGTTCTTCTTAGCTTTGAAAGTCAGCTTCACAATTATCAAATTGTGCGATTTACTCTTAGAAGATTTACTGAGTAAGGAGAGAATGATTGCTTATTTCATAGAGTTAAATCATGTAACATACAGCATTCAATAAATATTAACAGTTCATGCTATCATTGTTATTAATTCTTATATTTGTGCAATAGAAAAGTCATTCTAGATTCTTGTATGAACAATATTTTCCCACCAACTAGTGCCAGAAAAACACAGAGAATTAATGCCCTTTAGTAGTGGCCATGGTCATTTGTTGGAACCTTTGTGATATAGTCCTATATAATATTTTAGTGGAAATCATATACTTTATAGATTTTTTTAAGACCAGCTAAGTAGCACCTTCCTGATTTTTCTTATTGAAAATTTCCTTAAAATGAACCTACATGAAAGGTAAGCTCTCACATGATGTAGCAAACCTTTGATAGTGCAGTGCTTAAAGTATAGAGAAGAAGCCATAGCCTAGGAAGACAAGCTAGAGAAGCAGAAGTCAGCTGATTCTCAGAAGAAAACTGAAAATAACACAAGTATAAGTCTAGCAGGCAGTCATCTCATAGGTACAGTTATATTCTACAACTCAGTTTTATGCCTACTTTATATAATAGATTGAATGGGATCAGCAGGCCATGGTATTATGAAAGGCTAAGAAAGGGGTATAGATTCAGCTGTCCTATATTTATTTAGGTATGCTGTTCCAAATATTCTATAAATGTCAGTTCCCATATCTATGACATGAGGTTAATGATATGCACCCTTTTATCTTACAGAGCTATCAAAACGCCTTTTGGGATCAACAGTGAGAAAACACTTGGAAAAATCAGTTTGCAATTTTTCCTGCTAAAATGATCTTCTTGGTTACTGTTTTGAGCTGTGTTCCAGAAAGCAGAGGCTTCTCTGAGCCAGACTTCTGATCTGTGAAGTAGTGTTCTTGTTCAAACACTTCCAGGAGCCCTACGGATAGATTGCAATATAGCTGAGACATCTTGGGTTAAATAGTGCCCTAGCAAAGAAGCTTTACAAAGTGCCAAAGAGACTTTTATCAGTTTGGAAGTTTTTCTTCGTCTATCTCTCTAGTAAAGATGGATGTAAAGCTAAAAGATCGGGACTTCTGGTACAGTCTCCATGGTCAAGTCCCCGGGATGTTGGAATGGGACATGGGGAATGAATTCTTCCTGCCTTGTACCACAGATCAGCGCTCTTTAGCTGAGCAGAGTCTCGCCAAATACAAAATTCAGCTACTAAAGCCACCAGTGCTGCCTCAGGAGAGGAAAGTCAATCCTGATGATGACGACCCTGTCACTGAACCCAGCTTGTGGATGTGGGTAAATCCCAACATTGTGTGCCCCATCAACAGCAAAGAAGCTCCAAATCCCAGTCATAAAGTTCTGCCAAGTGTACCAGTACCAAAGATTGATGAGTCTCCGTTCTTAGGGACTCAGAGAGTGATCCAGTCCCTGTCTGTTCTCCACACTGAGCATTGTCAGCCACAAAAGCTGTCTGTTTTCCCCAATAACCCTAATATCATAGGCGAGGAGACTGAGGAACAGGAATGCACATCTTCTAACAAACACCCCAAGAAGCACACACTGTACCATGGCCCACACCAGGACAGGGAGTCCTGGCCTCGCCCTCCTCTCAACTACAGCCATCTAGTTGCTCTGGCATTAAAAAGCAGCCCTTCCTGTGGCCTCAATGTGCAACAGATCTACAATTTTACTCGACAACATTTCCCCTACTTCCGGACAGCACCAGAGGGCTGGAAAAACACCATTCGTCACAATCTCTGTTCCCTAACTTGCTTTGAAAAGGTGCCAGCCGACATTGAGGAAGAGGTGGATGACAAACCTCGCTCTTTCATCTGGAAGCTCACTGATGAGGGACACCGCTTCTTTCAGGAGGACACCCGTGTCTTGGCTTATGCTCGAAAGGAGAGCATCAAGCAGTGCATGCGCCAACCAGAGCTGATAGACCTTCTCTTTCATCTGTAATGTGTTCTTCCTGTGTGTGTGTGTGTGTGTGTGTGTGTGTGTGTGTGTTTGGTGTGTGTGTGTGTGTGTGTGTGTGTGTGTGTGTGGTATGTGGAAGTGTGTGAGTGCATGCTCATGGGGGGGCACATGTGTGTGGAGGCCCAAGGTTGACATCAAGAATTTTCCTCTATTGCCCTTCCACCTTATTCTTTGAAGCAGGGTCTTTCAGTCAAACTCAGAGCATATAGATACTATTAGTCTTACTATCCAGCTTGCTAGGGTGCCATCTCTGCTTTCTAAGGCTCAGATTGTAGGCAGCTCCTCATGCCCACTCAGTTTGGCTCTGGGGATCTGAACACAGGTCCTCTTGCTTGCATGGCAAGCACTTTTAACTGCTGAGCCATCTCCCCAGCCTCCTCTTTCCTTTTTGAAGTCTAATTGCTCACTTTCTGGAACACTGCCCTGCTTACTGTACCGGACTAACCTTTACTCATCCGTAACCCTACCTTGTTTGATTAGTGCCAAGTCTGTTTCTAGCCACTGTTAAGTAGTCAGAGGTGACTGCAGACAAGGCAGAGATGAAATTCAGATGTGGAATGATGGAAAGTTCCACAATAGCTGCAATTGCTCTATGCTTTGAGCAGAGACAGAAAGTCTTAGGAACATAACAGGCAAACTAAGGCTAGATGAGAATGTTATGTTTATTGGAGTAAACCATGAAATCTAAAGAACGAAAACAAAATAAACCCAGGCTATGGGCACCTTGTGTGCCATGTGAAGATATGTGTGCATAAAGAGAACTAGACTTGATTTTGAAGTGTGGAGATTTAAATATCCCCCTCTACCATTCATTGATTGTAGTTTCTTCTTTTGGAGTGACCTACTTTATCCTTCAGAGCTTCACTTTTCTCTTTCTAGTCCTAGACTTAACAGCTTTGTTCTCTTGCTATCCAGCTCCAGTAGTGATAAATGCAGGCAGCTGTTGTTTGTTTGACTATTGAAAGTCCTTAAATTGCTTCTGTATTAACCTAAGCGTTTTGATGACAATGTATGGGTGCTCATTTGTGTTTTTCACCAAGCTTTATTTGAGGAAATGTAAGATCCATCTTAAGTGTTAAAGATAAAAAGCAAACACATATTTGTGAGGCCTAGATAATTTATGTGTAATTAAATAGAGGTGTGAAGTTGCCATGGAAACAGGGAGACATCCTTCCTGAAAACAGGAAAGCATTAAAAATGAAGTGCCTTTTGAGTTAGTTTTGAAGAATAAATTGAAATTTGCTGAGCACATATACTGAGGAAGAAAAATATTATAGGGACAACAGTGTGAATAGTGTTAACCAGGTATCTGGTGAATTCTAAGAACACAGATATACTAGTGTCTGGAGCCAGTGTATTAAAAATAACCAAACAGCTTATAAGTTGTACTTTGGTGTTGAAGGCTCTACAAAACTAAGAACGTAATTTGTACATTGCTAAAAAGCACAAACTAAATATCAAAATAACAAATATTTTAGCCTTTGGCTTTCTAATTTTAAAATTCATTTTTGTAGGTACTAAGTTCATGAAACTTAGTGTGGGCTTTTATTTGTTTTTTTTTTTTTTTTTTTTTTTGCCTTTTGTGTTAATGCATTTTAAATATATGCCAACGTTTAGAAAATAGCTTTTAAGTATAAATTTAGTTGACAAGTATTTGATGAGAGTATACACATGTCTGTATAATACAAAAGCAGCTAATTTAACATGACTAAAGAAGGGAGTCTTTACATTTTAATGATTTACTACAGTAAACACAAAACTGTTTAGGTTGAATGGCAAAGGCTGCATAATCAGACAAAATTATTTCTGAAGGTAATTGTATCCTAGTTACTTTGAAAATGTTGACAGAACACTCTGGAATTAATAAATTTTTTCTAGCTAAAGGAGTTGATGTTTGTTTCTTGGTTTTCACAAAATTAAGACTTCCAAGTGAAAGATGCTGGGCTGAAGCTCAGAACCCTTTCCCTTGTATGTGCGACTCTAATGTAGCTATTCTTTATTATTTTTTCAAATGAAGCTCACTTAGGTCTCTAAAACTGCCTGGTCTCATGAAATTAAATGAGTATAGTTCTTAAATATGATGTAGCAGTTGAACCCTTAACAATATAACAACTGTCCAATTATATCCAGGTAACAAATGAGTGAGGAGAGACTCTTGTTGCCTATTCTTATGCCAATAGTTACCTGATAATTTGCATAATTAGATTCAGTAAGCCTATCCAATTCCTGGAGGAGTCAGACAAAGAGACAAAAGAATTTAACTGTTTTAACTTTGAAAACCAAGATGGGTGAATTAAATTACTCAATTGACTTCTCTCTCCATAAAGAGAACAAAGATTTATAGCTGCATTCTGAGATGAATACCTATGGCAAAAAGTCAACAAGAGGATGGTATAACATCTAATATTCGTAGACCTAACATCATAGAAAGAGAAACAATACATCCTTGTGTATGCTACTCAAGCTTCACAGCTGGAGGAGGTAGATTCTTCCCTTCACAGGGAAGAGGCACATTCCCAGTAAACTCTCCCCAGTGTAGATGCTGGTGATTCAAGCTACTAGTAAGAGCCAAAGTCCTCACATAATTGCAGTTCACTTCTACAAATAATGTGAAAACTACACAGTAACCTAGCTTTGGGAAAGGAGCTTACTTCATCTCCCAGTGAGCCACCGGGGTGCTGGAGCCAGAAGTTATCTCAACAAGGGGCTATTGTGTGAACTGGCTATTTAATGGGTCTGAAATTCCTGCATTCTCCCCCTCTGTGGGAACCCAAAGAACCTATTGCTCTGGCTAGGGGATTAGCTGCCTAAACCCAATCTGTCAATTAGAGTGCCTATGAACCAAGCCATTTAGTGGCCTGCATTGTAGGATATGTGTGATGTAACACAGCAGGGATTTCAAATACCACCTTCCTAAACCAGGAGATCAGGTTTGCCCTGTAACACCAGGGGGATGGCCAGCTGCATGTAGACCCTTGCAAAGGCCAGGTTGGATTTTTTCTTTTTGTAATTACGTGAGAAGGAGCATTTGGGTTGTTTTGCCTTGTTGATTTGAACACTTTCTCTTTAATGTAGGCATTTTTCTTTTTTTGGGGGGTGGGGGGGGCGAGTTCGAAACAGGGTTTCTCTGTGTAGCTTTGGCGGTCCTGGAACTAACTCTGTAGACCAGGTTGGCCTTGAATTCACAGAGAACTGCCTGCCCAGCAGCATTTTTTCCTATAAACATTTTAGTTTTTTCCTGTAATTTCTTCTTTATTCATTGTATAGTCATGAATACATTGTTTAATTTTCATATATTTATGGATTTTACAACTTTCGGTTACTTATTTCTGGTGTCATAGTGGTCAGAAAAGAAACAATACAATTATAATCTTTAAATTTCTTATATCTTGTGACATAATACAGCTCTATCCTGGAGCAATTTTTCAAGTCAAGTTGAGAAAATATCTATTGTGCTATTTTGTGGAATACTCTAACATGTCTATCAAGTCCATTTGGTAGAAGTGTATTTCAAGTCTTAACTTACTTTGTCTGGATGATCTGTTTATTTTGCAAAGTGTGGTATTGAAATTCCATGTTAACGTACTACGATCTCTCTTTTGCTTTAGAGCCATTCATATTTGCTTTATCTACCTGAGTAATAGTGTGTTGCATACCTGCCAACTTAAAACTGTTATATATTCTTGAGGAGTTGATGCCTCTATTGTGATATAATGACCATTTTGTCTCAGACTTCATCTAGTTTACCAGATACTAGTATAGCCACTATTCTGTTAAATAGACAATTGGTCTTCTGTTCTTCAAACATTTCTGTTAGTTGCTTTTCTATTGCTTTGATGAAATACAATGAGCAAGACACCTTAGAGAAGGAAGAGTTGATTCAGTTTACTGTTCCAGAGGGATAAGACTCCGTTATAGCAGGGAAGCATGACAGCAAATAGCTGGTGGCTGATGCAGGATGCTGAGAGCTCACAGGCATGAGGTAGAGAGAGCAACGAGAAATGGTGCAGGATTTTAAACTCTCAAATGCTGCTCTCAGTGATATTCTTCCTCCAACAAGACCATAGCTCCTAAACTTTCCCAAACAAAACCACCAATTAGGGAACAAATGCTTGAGCCTATGGGGGCGGGGGAAAATGTTATTCAAACCATCGCAGTATTTCACTTAAAAGCAATCCCAATTTAGCTCTTTTCCCACTTGTTAAATTCCTTGGCCTTTTAACAAAACCAAATTTATGAAGTATTTAGATTTTTCATAATCCACACTAGCATCCAATGAATATATGAAGATGAGTGTTTATAACTTCCTGGACTCCTTATCCTTGTTCCCTAGTCAACCTTCAAAAGCCCTGGAAGGAGGTTCAGAGATCACACCCAGTTCTGTTTTATAAGCATCTCCACTAAGGTTGTTGATTACATCTAGAGCAAGACCCACACCCTAAAACTAATCCATTTATGAGGGCCATAGTATCTTCCTATTTCCAGCCTTAATTGTTCTTTCAATACTGAACAGAAATCCTTGTGCCGTGTTTCTCTATGCAGTTCATTTGCTTATTCCTCAAAAGGCTAACATCTCCAATTTCTGTAAGTCTCATCTGCATTCATTTTCAGAAAATGGCCTTGCTTCTACAACACTTAATGAACTACAACAGGAGGGAGGTTCCTCATATACATGACCTAACACAGATTTTTACACTTTGATTGATGTCCATGACTATTGTTGTCTCCTTTAATACTTAGCTCCATAGTTTTGTCTTCTATCTATAAAGAATTTTCCTAGTTGTGCTCTGGCTTCCTCTCCTTTGCCCCTCCAGAATTTTTGTGACAATCATTTGTTCTTTTTTCATTGGCTTTAAGCATTCTCATTCTCAAAATACAGAAGGTATTTTGGGTGCTAAAGACTGATTGGTTGTCATGCCTTTTCCTTGTTTCTGCTACTAATCAGAATTTTTTCCATTTTAATGTATTTGTCCCTATCTTTATAAAAAGTACTCAGTAAATACCAAGTATATACCCACATTCTGGTTTCTGGTCTATGAATCTACTGTATAGCAGATTTTTTTTCCTGAGACAGGGTTTCTCTGTATTGCTTTGGAGCCTGTCCTGGAACTAGCTCTATAGACCAGGCTGGCCTCAAACAGACAGAGATCTGCCTGCCTCTGCCTCCAGAGTGCTGGGATTAAAAGTGTGCACCATCAATGCCTGGCTCAAGCAGAACATTTTTTTTAAAGTAAGTGCTTGTTCTCACAGAATTTAAATAGAAATTTTGTACTCAGAGGTGAATAAACAAGATTATTAATATGTCAGGGCATTCTACACAACTAAGGAAAGTTCTTCCTTAGGGAAGAACGCGCTGATTGGTTATCCAATACCAAATGGTCAGCCCTGAAATTACACAAACTGAGCAGGTAGTATTTAGGAATATATATGTGCATATAACAACAATCAGTGAAAAAGGAAGACATAAATTTGAAAGAGAGCATGGAGGGTTATATGAGAGGGTTTGAAGAGAGAGAGGGGAAAGTAGAAATGATATAATTATAGTATAATCTCAACAGTAAAAGAAAAAAGAAATATTATTAAATAAAAGGCATATGGTAGAAATTAACTACTGGAGGTACAAAGGACTATCCTACTCTAATAGAATGTGGGTCTGGAAGGCCTTGGGAGGACATTACTGAGGACATCAGTTGAGAAAGCTGAGGCCATTGCAAAAGCAGAGGGAATGGCATTCAAAACTGTGACTGGCCAATTCCATCTTTTAACAGAACACCAACATATGCAGCTCCTTTTTCTAGCCTGTTTCCATGAGGTAGCATTTAAGAGAGTTCAAAGAATGAGAAACTCTTAGGCCACTGAGGCTGAAACTTGCTGATCTAGGCCTGGGGAGAAGAGATGAGAGAGCTGATTGACAGTTCACTTAAAATAGGCAACTAAAGAGTATTAAGCCAAAGAGTGGCAGGATCTGTTTAACCTTTAAAAAGATAACTTTTGGCACAGTGTGGGAGGGAAAGGATGGAGGTGAGAGACAGCTCAGCAGGCATAGGTGTTTGTGGCTAAGCCTGAAGACCTGAGTTCAATCCATGTGAGAGTACTAACTTCTAAAAGTTGTTCTCTGACTTCTATGGGCACACCATGGCATGCCCTTCCCAAAAAGAAAACAAAATTATAAGTTAATATCCTGCATGATACCTTTTGTAATGAGTGTATAATGTTAGAAATATAGACAAATACATCTGTGTCTTTCCACAATCTCATAATTTGTTGAATAGCAATACATTTATAAGGTTTCAGTGGCAGCTATGTCAGATAATCCTATCTATTCTGGCAATCTGGCCTAGGCAAGTGTAAGATCCTGTTCGTTTTCCCAAACTTAATTGGTAAGATTAATGCTCATGTCACACAGCACACATTAAATATATCCATATGCATATGGATTACAGAATGAACACAAGGAATAAAGGCTGCAGTGGAGCTCAAAAGCTTTAATACTTAGACTGGAATAGTGGCTTCCTTAATAAGATGATAATCTAGACCTGTACCAGCAGAGACCTGCTGTGAGAGCAGCTGGAATCAGGGTCAGAGAACAAGGATACAGACTCCACCTGTGAAGTAAAAGGCCACTCCAGAGTCTAAGAACAGGAAAAGTAAACTTCAGTTCTGAGGGGCAGATAAACAGTTGGAGAGATAGTGGAGTAAATCATGTCAATAGCAGGATTCCAAACATAGTTGAAATTCATGATATAGTTGTGGAATTCTCGGCTTACTGATCCTAGATGCACTCGCAGAACTGTGCCATCACAGTGTTAGATGTCTACTTTATGTGGTCCATGAGAAGTAGTCACAGTCATATGGTCTGAAATGTCTGATGAATTCTTGGGCATGGTTTCTCTGATAGGATTTTAAGGTCATGTACACTTACAATCTCAGTTTACCCCAATAAATGTATAGGGTACCTTGTTTTCTAGTTCCAGGAATAAGTTATTCATTAGTCTGAGTTCAATGGGTAGAACCTAACAGATGGTTTATATTGTGATCTACATAGGGACAGCTACACTTGGAAAACCATTATTGTATGCAAGACAGAGTAACTTTGAGTGGGACATATATCCTGGTCTCAACACTCTACAAAAGGGCAAGGACAGAAACTAAATCAAGTACCAACAAATACATTATTTAAAAATGTGTGCTTAACTGGGCATGGTAATACATCCCTGTAGTTCCAGGTACCTGGAGGACAGAGGCAGGAAGATGGCTTCAAAATCAGCTTGGGCAATACAGTGAGACCCTGTATCAAAAACAAAAACAAAAACAGCGCAGTTAATTTAAACAAGTAAATTTGAACACTAGAAAAACTAAGGACAATATAACACAACAGGCAAAACAGCTAATAATTACATGCCCCCACATTTCAAGCGGAAGTTAAAAGTTATTTTCTAATAAGTAATAATTTAACAGACATAGGTTTACATGTAAAAAGCTATAAAGATAACACTAGAGGTAAAGCTGAAAAAGCATCAAGATTATCACAGTGGTAACAGGAATTCACATACAGACACAGTACAAACAAAGAAGAAAACAAAAGGAAAATGTCACACCATAGGTATTTTTTTTTTAACTGACACTAGTCAAGTAAAAAAAAAATGAACATTTCTGACTTTGTTGGGTAGAATATTCTACATATTTTTGTTATGCCCAGGTGGTCCTCAGTTTCTCTCAAGTTCATTTTCTCATAATCTTCTATGTGATTGTTTAATCTGCTTTTAAAACAAAGTATTTAAGTCTATAATTGCTATTTATTTGAACTTGTCTGTTTCTTTCTCCAGTTCTGCAGACATTCATCTCATATATTTAGGAGATGTTTAGTGAATATACATTTATATTTGCTATATACTCTTGATAAATACACTTGTTTATCATTGTAAAATGGCTCCTTCATAATTGTATTCAAAGTTTGAGTTTTAGGTTTGATATAATGTCATTTTAATCAGCTATTAGTGTGCTCATCCCAGCTTAGTTTTGGCTATTTGCATGGAATATGTTTTACTATCTATATTCCTTTGATCTACATGTATTTTTATTTTTTATGTCTAAAGGTAGTTGTAGATGGCATACTGTTATATCCTATTTTTTGTTTGTTTGTTTTGGTCATTGCTGGGTCCTTCTCCGCCCAATTTTGACAGCTGATGTTTGATGAGAGGAGGAAGTCAATTTGCTAGTGAAGAAAGAGTAATCACAATAGAGTATTTTCATGAGGCATGGAAGCTGTGGAGAAAAGGGACCATATAAGACCTCAGCTAGGGTTGGTGGGAGCTGGGAACACGTTTGCTTCCTGTCTTCCTTCCCTTCTTTTCTTTCTTCTTTTGGATTTCCTTCTTTTCTTTCTTTTTTTTGGGGGGGGGAGGGTTTGAGACAGGGTTTCTCAGTGTAGCTTTGAATACCAGGCTAGCCTCGAACTCACAGAGATCCAGCTGCCTCTGTCTCACAAGTGCTGGGATTAATGGAGTGCTTTAATGACAGGCTTTTTTCTTTGCTTCCTTTGCTTATCAAACTAATGTGTGCATAAGGATTTAAAGATGAAAAATAATAGTCCTTTTATGTCATATCTTACTCTCAGCTCTCCAAAGCAATTTTTCAAATTATTTTGTTTGTTTTTTGAGTCAGGGTTACACTGTGCAGCTTTGAAGCCTGTCCTGGAACAGGTTGTAGACCAGGCTGGTCTCAAACTCACAGAGGTGCCTGCCTCTGCCTCCCAAGTGCTGGGATTAAAGGTGTGTGCCAACACCACCTGGCAATTCTTTGGATTCTTAAATGGCATCTTGTTTCTTGCAGTTTTTGTCCTTGAATATAATAAGCATGGTCTGTTAAATAGTTTTATACCTTCCAAACCTCTTATGAGAATATAGTCTCCTATGAGAATTTATTTTCCCCACCAATTCCTGTATAAACAAGTATTACACGTTAATCAGAAATTTTAAAAATACATTTGCAAATTTTTTCAAAGTTAAGTGGTGAATGTGTTAAACCCTGTGAAGTGTTTCTGGTCCTGGTGAAAGACCGCAGCAGACCCCAAGAGTTTGGAGCCTGTCAGGGGGAAGGCCCTTGCCCCCAAGAGAAGAGACCGGACCACTGGATGCAAGTGCAAGAGGTTATTTATTGTTTACACACAGGTACCTGTGGACGCTTCAATCTTTCGGGAGATTGAGTGAGTGTGCCTGGTTAAAGCATATGCAGTTTATATAAGGTTGGTGTGGCAAGAAGCAGGCTTACAGAAGCAGAAGCATGGTTACAGGGATTTCATTGTTTCATCTAAATGTAGCAGTTGTAGTTAACCAAGGACAGTTGGTTATTCGGATTGGGCACAAAGAATACAAAGAATTCAGTTATGACTATCTCAGCATACTGGACACTCTCCTGCTGACCTTGCTTTAGTCCAAGCTGCAGACCACAGATATCTGGTTGGCGTTGGATGAGAGCAGCACCTAGTTCCCTCCTGTACTTTTCTCATAACTTGACCTTGGCAATTAATGGGAGCAGCTCAAGCAGGCAATAAGCATAGTGGGGGTCTTTCACTGGCAATAACAAACTTGAGAGTTTTCTATGTGAAAAACAGTTTAAAGTACTTTAGATGCAGTAATTTTTAAATTATCGGAAGGAAAAGCTACAACAATAGCCTTTTCTACACACATCCCTATGCATCAGCAGCAGTGAGAACAGGTAGCTTGTAGGTACTGAAATTGCAACATTCTCCTTTAAGACTGAGCAGCCGGTGGGCGGGGCCATCCGCCAGCCTCCAGGTTCCCGGTGCCTGCAGGCCGCCTTAAGGGCCTGTGGCGCGGAAATGAGAGCCTGGACCACGTGACTGCAGGCGGCACTCTGGCTTTCCTAGAGCAGTCTCTATGGTATTCTTCCCGGCTTCCCCGCAGCCCCCCAGGGTAGCTGCACGTGACAAGCCTGGGACTACGGCAGGTTCCCACGTGATCCTGGCCTGCAGTAGCGTGGCTGCAGTGAGGTTTCTGCGCTCCTGCAGGGCGGCGCGGAAGTAAAGGCGGCCTCAGGCAGATTCTTACTGGCGGCGAGGTCGGGAAGAGCCACCAGGCGGTGACCGCTTTGCTTCTGCAGCTCGGGTCAGCTCATTCCATTACCCCAGCCTTCGCGGGCTGCACGGAGGAGGGCCAAGTTATCTTTGGAGCGAGGCCCAAACTAGGGACCAACTCCTCATCCACCCTGCCCTCCCCTGCATCTCTTCCTTTGCACGCACCGAATCGCCCGTTCCTTTGGGCTGGCCTGCTTGGCCGTGCCTGGAGACTAAGTTCGGGTCGGTAAAGGTAACTGTGGGAAAAGCGGCCCCCCAGTGGACAAAGGCGGAGGCAGGGATAGAGCAGGCCCTGAGGGCCGCGGGCGGTGTGCATAGGCAGTTGAGGTGAGCCAGAAGAAAAGAGTACTGCGGATTTAGAGGGCACTGTGAAGAACTTGTTGCGCGATGGAAGAATCTGACTCCGAGAAAAAGACGGAGAAAGAGAATCTGGGCCCCAGAGTGGAGCCTCCACTCGGGGAACCGGAAGGATCGCTTGGGTGGGTGAAGGGTATTATGCAGTATCTAGGAGGGAGGGTGTGCTAATTGTAAAGAGTACTGTGAAATGCAACAACCGCTAATCTCCAGTGATAAATTGCTTTAATTTACTAGTGTGGTTGCTTGGTAGCATGCCCTTGATGATAGAAAACAAAAACAGAGAACAGAAGCAGCTCTTTGCCTGGAGCTGAGATTTTTGGTATGTGCGTAGTGTTCTAATTGAGATACTTCTGAGTTGTTTTTCGTTTTCTATAAAGGTGATTTGGTGATACCACGGTGTTAGTGATAATAAGAGGGAGAGGACAGACATTTACTGACCAATGACGTATAGTCCGATATGCCTGTTTGAGAACTGCGTTATATGTACTTGGGGCCTTTAATGAATGAAATGCAGCTTGGAAGGACGATTGAAGGTCCAAAGATGCTTCCAGATTTGAAGAATGAGGAGCTGAATTTAAAAAAATAGTACTCAAATATGAAAATGCCCTTTGATTTATAAAAGTGCCCAGAGTAATGCGTTAGTTTTATGACAAAATATCAAATCTTGAATTTAAGTGGTTTATATTTCCAAATATGTCTTCCTAGGAAGCATGTCCTGAGCTGGTGAAGGAAACAGGGAACACAAACATAGTTTTATAATTTATGAAAATGAAGACTTCTGAAATGAGGTCTCATACGTACTTAGCTGTTTTAAACAATACTGTTCTGCTTCTCTCCATTTACTTTTTGTTTTATTTCTAAGTCAATTAGATCATGGAAACACTGTCTTTTGGTTTATATCTACAGGTGGGCAATGCCAAATGCAGCCATGAAGAAAAAGGTAAGATGTGTTAGGTATATTAGAAACATGAAGAAAAAGGTAAGTTACAGTTCAGGAAATCTGTCTTTTCCTGGACTATGTCAATAACCTGTATGGTCTTTCAGACTCTCATCCCTTTATTTAATGCCAGATTCATTTTGTCTAAAATTAATGTCATGGAGTCAAGCCATATACAAATATTACACAGACCTCTGTGTGCACTTGATTCTTTAACTCAAATGTTACATGGGTTGTGCTAGCTGGAGTTGGATATCCTTTGCTTTGTACTTTTATTGGGACTTAGTATCCTTAGGAATATAGCTCTGAAGCAAATTTCTTGACCTTTTTGGGATTTAGTGTCATTGGTAAAGTATTAATAATCCTCAGAGGATTATTAGAAACATAACGTGAGGAACTCCCTGTAGAACACAAACATAATTATCCTTGCCTTTTTATGAAAAGGTCTAATATTCTTAGCCTTACTTCACCCAAAATCTAATTCTGTGTCTTAAGTTTGCTAGGAGGACATTTTTGATAAAATGTTTGAAGTTGCTATCAAGGATGCCTAAAATTCCATAAATCTCTACTTGATTAGAAGGAAAAATTAGATACAATGAAAAACTTAAAGAACTGTGAAAAGAGGAAAAAGGACAAATTTTTATTTGATTTAAACATTCCACAATGTACATTCATTTAAAGAATCAATTTGTATACCCAGAAATATATAGTTATTGTTTTCAATTAAATGTTTTGCAAAGGACAGGGAAAACTTCCATATTAACTTTAGATATCTTTAGTATGTTTTTATTAATGTCTCTTATATGTTTAATCAGATATTTCAATAAAATACATTGGAATTGGAGGTAGAATAGGGAATAGATATACCTTTCATTTGAAAAGGGGATCGTTTTCAGAACTGTATTTCACAAACTTGTGTTTAAAATGACTCTTTGGAAGTCATTTAGTGCAAAAATATATGGTGTTGTTCACAGGTGTCTTTCTTATTTTAACACAAGAAAGATGACTCCAAGGCTCTAAGGTCTTGCTTTCAGACATTTATCAGTGCATTTTGGTTTTAATGGCTTGTTCATTCTTTTGATGAACATACTTCAAGCTTTTGTTACATAGTAGGCACTGGAGATACAAAGGATACAAAGATACCTCCCTCTGCCCTTCAACAGACTTCTGAGAGAATTCCTGAAACAAGGGACTGCAGAGCTTTGTGGTTTGCAATGATATAGTAGTACCACTAGAGGGCAGGCAAGATACCTAAGTCAGCAGTTCTTAACCTTCCTAATTCTGTGACCCTTTAATATGGTGACATCCAATCATAAAATTATTTTCATCACTACTTAATAATTGTGATTTTTGCTACTTTTATGAATCATAGTGTAGATATCTGTGTTTTCTAGTAGTTTTAGGCAATCTCTAAAAAGGTCCTTTGAACATTCTCATAGGGGTCATGACCCACAGGTTGAGAACCACTGGCCTAAGGCATTTGGATCAGAGAAACTATGGGGAGCAGGATTTCACTTATATTAGGTAAATGCCATAGTACTGAGCTATATCCACAGCTCCAGAGAAAATTCTGGAGATGATTGTTGAACCAAGTGTTGAAGGATAAGTGGGGCTTAGTTGCAAGAAGGATAAATTTGCTGAGCTGTGGTTAACTCCTTTAATTCTAGCACTCAGGAGATAGGTGGATCTCTGTGAGTTTGAGGCCAGCCTGATCTACAGAGTGAGTTCTAGGACAGACTCCAAAGCTACACAGAGAAACCTTGTCTTGAAAAACAAACAAAAAAAGAAAAGTAGGGGGGGTTGGATGGGAAGGGGTGTCGGGGGCATGGGAGAGAAGGAGAGGGAACTGGGATTGACATGTAAAATAAAAAATTACAGCGTGAATACAGGCATAGAGTCAGGGCTCCCTACAGGGCTGGAAACTGAGACTTTATGTCAGGTGCTAAAAGTTCCAGGCTAGGAGAAGCAGAGATAAAGACAGAAGTAGATAAGCTAAACTGAGAATGGTCTTATGTGTAATTTAAGTGCCCAATTTTGTAGGACATACGAAAGTTAAAAAGGACTGACAGAAACTGATGAAAAAAAGTCGTAGAAGTGTGTGAAAGTGATCATGGGCTGAAATGAAAAAAAAAAAAAAGATCTAGAACAGAGAAATAGGAGGAGCTTTTCAGTTATTCTGAAATCTGCTAGTTGGGCCAATGCATATATAATTTTGCATTGTAGGAGAATAGGGTTAGTTTCCTATTAAAATGGTAGCATTCTTTTTTAATTATTTTTATGTGCATTGGTGTCTTACGTATCTGTTGTTTTGTGAAGGTGTCAGATCTCTTGGAATTGGAGTTATAGACAGTTGTTAGCTACCATGTAGGTACTGTGTATTGAACCTGGGTCCTCTGAAGAGTAGCCAGTGCTATTACCCACTGAGCCATCTCTGCAGCAAGATTTTTTTTTCAAGGCAGAGTTTCTCTGTGTAACAGTCTTAGCTGTCCTGGACCAGGCTGTCCTTGAACTCAGAAATCTGCCTGCCTCTGCCTCCCAAGTGCTGAGATTAAAGGCATGTGCCATCAGTGCCCAGCAAGATGATATTTTATTAGTGTAGTTCTAAATAATTATTATGTATAATAAGGAGCTGCAGTGATGGATCACATAGTGCCCTTCCTGAGATCAAGTTTGATTCCCTGCACCCACATCAGGTAGCTTGTCATTACAACTCCTTACAACTCCTAGGAGACTTCACATCTGTGACACTTGTATTCCTGTACACATACCCCCCCACACACACATAATTAAAAGAATAAAAAAGAAAGCTTTAAAATATTATATACAATAACAAACACTGCTGTTGTATTCCTAGAATGATGTGTAACTTGTAGCAGGTAAGTGTTTGGCATTTGGAATGTTGTTTGGGGAAGTGTTTAATTAATTACTGATACCCTTACTGGTCATTGGTACTTTCACTTCTGTAAATGCCAAGCACAGAGGAAAAATGGATCCCTTTATACTAGATTTGCTCTAGATTGCTAATTTTTATCCTTTGTCCTCAGGTGCTGTTGATGGGTAAAAGTGGATCTGGTAAGACCAGCATGAGGTCTATTATCTTTGCAAATTATATTGCCAGAGACACACGTCGCCTTGGTGCAACAAGTAAGATGTTTCATCTAATTGTAAAGTGAGGTGACCTTGGCTATTAATAATACGCATAACACACTTGATTGCAGCAGCTTGGGAATGCACAGGTTGATGAATTTGCTTTGGAGCATGCTTTCCCTTTTTGCATTTTTCCTCAGACTGCGTGGCCTAATTCTGGTTATTATTGCTCACTATTCTTGGGAGCTGCCTTCCTTTCTAGGTTGCTTGCAAAGAGGGATGCTCTTAGCTAACTTTTTGTGTATCCTGCTGTTTCTTAGGCAAGAATAGGGACCCTTTGTCTGCTTATTTTGTGGGGAGAATGCTTGTTTATTATAACTTTTCATACAAAGGAGAAAATCGTAGGTATTAATTTAGCGTACAGTAAAACCTAAGATGTTTCTAATAAGTCCTTGTCCTTATTAAAAGGAAAACCTGGGGATAATAAGGAGTTCTGCATTCTGCCATTTCTCTTGCTTTATACTTTCTTTATATATTCTTCTCTTTGGATCATCTACTCTGAGTTGGGAAATACCTTATTAGACCTGAATGGCTGGAATGTTAGTATAGACTTCTGAGCTGGGCTGGAGGGGGATGGCTCGGCTGTTAAAGACTAGGCTGACAACCAAAAATAGATTTCTGGCCTATCATGGCTACCAGACAATGAGTCTAAAATCCTGGGAGTACCTTACTCTGAAGCAGATTGCTATTTCTTTCTGAAGCATCTAAGCATTTCTGAAGTCTGTCTTTGTTCTTGGCTTCTGGGTAAGGAAGGCATTGTTCTATCTAGCCTTCAGAGATTCCAATTTGGGTTTCTGGCACCTTCAGTACTTTTAGTGATAAGTTAGCATTGTTCTATAAAGGTGTTCCAATCGGTTTCAAGAATAATAAACATCTTTCAAGCACATTATGCTCCAGACGTTGAGAGGCAAAGGAGAAGGAACTTTATTTCTGTTTTAGGCTTGCCATATAATGTAGACTTCCATAACTTGAGCAGAAACTTGATGATTAAAAAGCTATTTTCTAGGTAGAGTCACAAGTCTATTTTTCTTTCTTTTCTGTTCTCTACAAATATTTGAGAATACGCAGTATCTCAGTTTATCTTACTTATCTCCTAACTTTTGTTATCCTTACCTTAAACTCTGGTTCCTCATTTGACATAATTGTGAATGCTTTTAAGGACTTGTTAAAACTTGTCTGTATTTTTCTTATAAGACATGAATGCAGATGTGGTCCAATTAGAGCAGGGCAGGACTACTACATCTCTTATTTTGGGCACTACTTTGCTGTTAGCATGGTGAAATCCCACCTTCTTGTTTTGGAGCAACCTTCATTTTACTGAACCATAATAAAAGTTTCAATTCATCTTTGCATGTATTTTATTAAAGCATGCACATACTTTGCTGCTCTTATACAGTTCATAATGTGAACTTTAAATCATTACGTTAAGTGGCTCATATTTCTTTATTTTGGAATCCAAGTCACTGAGTTGCAGTTTTCTTATGCATAATAAAAAGGAGTTCCTATTTTCATTTTAGCTACTTACTCTCTCACCTAATATATTTGCCATCCTTCATAGTTATATAGTTTTATATTGTATACAGTATCTAAGTTAATGTCAAAAGTCTTGGTCAAGATAGTATCCTATGGCTTGTCACACTTGTAGAGTTGGAATCTAGCCTCTAGAAAGTGTACTTGTCCAAATATTTTTCTGTGTCTTGATTTGATATATGTAACTTTTGCTGTTCCAGATTAAATATATAGCCCTAGTATCTGTGTGGGTTTTGCTAGAGTAAGGATGCTTATTCCTGCTCTCATTTACTTTAGCTTTCATATTACTTTTATTCTAATAGATAATGAAAGTGTAACTTAAAAATTAATATTCAGCTAGTAAGTATCAGTTGGGATATTAGTCTGGGCTCTTCTTTTTATTATGACACAGCCTTTCTGTATTATACTGCTCAATTCCTTTTCTTCATATTTTAAATACTTGAAGCATCTTTTCTCTACCACTGATATTTCCATTTCTAACTGATCAGCAGAGTTGGTTTATTACCCTGAATCCAATGAACAGTCTTACAGCAAGATTTTCAGAATTATTGAAACTGCTATAAATAGTTTTGGCATAATCCAGCAGCATCATTATAAGCATAATTTTGCAAATTATATAATCCTACTCATTACAATAGGCTATTTATTCAACAAGTATATATCTAGAAGTGTCTCTTGCCAGATACTGTCAGTGGAATGGGGCTTTTCCTTAAAAGTAGTAAAATATAATGAAAAATGTTGATATTAATGTTTTAGCATATCATTATTAGCTGGTTTATCACTAATGAAGAAAGGTCTGTGTTTGTTGCTAAATGTGTAGACTAGTTCAGATTATATGTAGTACATTGCTTTTTATTTGTTAATCCCTTTTGATGCAGTTACCGATTTTCTTTAAAAGTAGTAAAAAAAGTACTACTTTAAAAATGTTGTTTGACTTTAATGTGTTAGTGTTTTCCTGGTTAGTCATTCCTGAAAAAAGTCAAGTTTTATTGTTAAATTTAAAGCTTCCTGCAGTTTGAAATTTGAAGTAAAGAAAAAAAATAAGGTAATTAATTTATTAGGTAGCTGTTCAAATGTGTTTATTGGGATGGTAAATTTGTCACTAAAATGATTATGAAGTATTTTAGTATCAAACACTGTTGACAACTCCAAGATTTCCTATCTTCTCAAAATTCTATTCTCTTGGCTTTTTCTTTAATACTTTATTGCCCTGATTTCTTTCCTTTATCTTTAACCACCCCTCCCTGCTTTTAAAATATATAGTCTTTATCGTAATGTTTCCTTCTTTCTGCCCTTAAGTGTATATGATTCCCCAAAGCTCTGTTCTTTATGGTTTTCAGTTGCTCTCATGGTAACAGAGCAGGAAGATTATAGGAGAACCAAAGGGACACACAAGGAATAAAGCATATAACAGGGGAGCAGGAAATGGGATTTATATGTAAAATGTCTTATAACCAAGAAAGATAGTCAACCTACAAGATAATTTTAAACAATAAAGAAGGAGCATAAAAAAGTAACATGATCAGAGCTACATTTTTAATTCAAAATAATACGAAAGCTTCAAACACTATTTAAGTATAAAAAGTCTATTTTGTTTTTCATTGTGAAGTCAGTTTCCTAGAGACAACTAATATTAGTATTTCTGAGGTTACCATTCTGGCCCTCTTCTCAGTGAATGTAATTATCCATGTACAGACAGGCTATTTTAAAAGAATGGTATAAAACTCAGCAATATGGAGGCATCACTGTATCTCTAATGTGGACGACAGATTGGAGTGATGCCAGGATAGAAGCAGGTACCATCTATAAGCCAGAGCACTGGCTTTCACTAGATTCCTATTCTGCTGGTAGCTCTATCTCAGAATTTTCCAGATTTTGGAATTATGAGAAGTAGGTTTCTAAGTTTAAAAAAAAAAAAAACCTGTAAGAAATGGAAGGGGCTTGATTTGGACTAGGGTAGTAGCTACTGAGTTGTGGATATGCCTAGGTGGCAGAGTCAATAGGACTTTCTGGGAAACTTGGAGAGAATTGTGGGGGGGGGAGAAGACTAGAGGATTAGCGGTTTTAGATTAGCCCACTGGTTAAATTCGAGATGGAAAAAACTGAAAGGGGAGCAGATTTGTTGGAGTGGAAGGAGAGATAAGTTAATTTGGATATATTCCGTTTGAGATACTTAGAATACAGACATATAGTATATGAGTCAGGAAAATAGTAGAGAAATCTGTACTAGTGTTACCTAGTTAGTATCCAAATGATAAATATAATATTATGATGGTTATGCCTTGAGGAAAAAAAATGATGAGAAGGTGGCAACTGTTGAGTCCCAGTGAATCCTAACACTTAAGGAACAGAAAGAAGGATAGGAACCCATGAGGGAGGATCTTCCAGAGAGTTTGTAGATATGATGCCAGAGACCAAGAGAAGAGAATTATTTTGAGAAGAGAGTAGTCAACAGTGTCATGCTGCAGAAAGTAAAGCAAGGACTAAAAAGTCCACTGGGTTTGGCAATGTTGTGGCCATTGGCTTTTTGATGAGAACTGTTTCTGTGATATGGGAGTAGAAAGCAATTTCTATCCCATATCTAAAAAGTCACTGAATCCTGTCACTTCTTTTGTTATTGTCTTTCCCTTTCTCAGTAGCACTTCTTTCCATTTTTTTTTAGTACTAGACCGTATACATAGTCTTCAGATTAATAGCAGTTTGAGCACCTACTCTCTCGTAGACTCTGTTGGAAATACAAAGACATGTAAGATATGATTCCTTTTCCAAAGAGGGGGAAGTAAAGGGGAAAAGGGAAGTAGTTTGAGTACCTACTATGTGCCAGGCACTTTATGTATATAGCTCTTTGAATCCTCACAGCAGTCCTGTGAGTTCAATACTGTGTTCCTTCCTTCTTTTTCACAGAAGTTGAAGTTAATTCTAAAAGCTTTCATGACTTGGACAAAGTCATACAGTGGTAGATCTGTCATATAAACTAAAATCTGTTTGACTCTAAAATCTGTATGATTTACTTTATCACTTGTGTCTATACATTATGAGAAGATAAATTGTACAAAAGTAGATAGCAGTTAGTTTAGGTAACTGGGGATAGACACAGGAAATATTACAATGTGATTTGAGTTAACTAGCACATCAATTATATAGAACAAAAAAGCTAGACTTTGAGAAATATTCATGGTAAAATCTTAAATTATTCCTTCTTGAGGTTTTGAGTGCCTGGCAGAGAGTAGTTGCTTACTATGTTTGAATGAGTTCAGACAGAGATACTGGTAAATGGGATTTTTGTTAGGCAAGGAGAACTTTTGGAGGAGGTGGGAATTAGTCTGGGTTTTAGGGTTACCTTTGAAAGGAAGAAGGGGTGGTGCATTACAGCGAAGAATGAAAAAGGCGATGGATTGTGGGAGTGAACAGTTAAACAGAGGTCGCAAACAGAAAGCCTGTGTGCTGGATAAGGCCTATACATGTGCTTTCTTTGGCATGCACATTGTTTTAGAAAAATTGGAAATAGTAATCTCTTGTAAAATTTTTCATAAAATCCTAGCATCCAAGTTACTATTTAAAATGTTAAAGATCTAATAAACCGGAACCAATAATTTTTAATGGCAAATGAACAAGATTTCAATAACTGTCAGCTTCTGTGAGCCCATGGTAGATGTTTACCCTGTCATTTAGCCAGCTTTAATGGTATAAGTTTACTCACATGGCCTGAATCAGCATGTTTGCGACCCCTGGAGGTAAAATATGTTGGGGGGATGGGGAGGTAGTAGGGTTGGGAGGTCTATAAATAAAACATATTGTATTGGAAAGAAAGGATTTGTTAGTATAAATTGCTGGGGATTATAAAGGTAGATTGGAAGCCAAAGTGTGAAGGACCTTGAGTGCATTCCCATTAGACATGGAGGAGCCATTAAAAGCATTTTGAATGGGGAGTGATATGTTCAAAGTAGTGTTAAGAAGATGAACCTTGCAGTATCCTAATGGGTAATATAAAGTAAGTAAGGCTTTCTTGTAGTGTAGGCAGAAGGTGGTAAGGGCCCTCCTTGATATTGGGTGATGGATTGTAAAATTAAGAATGGAATTAAGAGATACTAAAACAAACTCAAAGAGAACTAAACATGGTCAGGGGAGTCCAAAAGTAGAAGAACTAATAGAGTCATTAACTGAAGAGGAAGTCAGTACAGGAGTTAGTTTGTTTTTGTTTTATGTTTTGTGTTTGCTTTCATCTTTATTCTTTGTGGGGAAGCTGGTAAAAGAAAATGGGGTTGAGAAGAGCTGTTAAATGGTGAATGTAACTGTCTTGCTTGTTAAAACTTAACATTAATATTACAATTGGAGATTGTTTCTGCTTTGGGTACTAAACTACTGAAATTTAAAAATGACTGACACAAGCCAATTCCTTAGCTTAGGGTAGTATAGGTGCCTACCTTGCTACTAAACCAAATAACTAAGCTGAAAATCACCTTCTTGTTATGGCTTTGAGCATTTCACTCCACTTTGGTCCTTCTAAACATCATGGGCTACTGTTTTTCTTTTCTTAAAGTTCTTTACTACAAATACTAGATTTGTAACATTTATCTTCCAGTTGATGTAGAACATTCTCATGTTCGATTTCTGGGAAACCTGGTTTTGAACCTGTGGGATTGTGGTGGGTAAGTACTATGTGCCTACTTGTTTGTGAACCTGATGGCAGTAATGATCCCATCTAGTATAATCAGCATGGCGGATAACACCTAGAATAACTACATTTTCATTGATAACATTGCTTAAAAAATATTTCTGAATCATCAGTTGATTTATAAAGATCTGTGTTTTGTACAACTTTGAAAATGACCTCTACACAAGACAGTATTTAAGTAGTTCCAATATAAGCTGCATCTAAGTATGTATACTATGGCATAGATTATCCCTCTTTTGCAGTGGCATAAATTAAATCTGTCCCATGTTGACTGACACCTGTATTGAGTTCTTAGCTATTATTTATTATACTAGACTGGTCATAGTCATTTTAGTAATTACTTGTAGACAGTCTTATCACTGTAGATTGGATTCTAAGCATATATTATCAGGCTATGTTACCTATTGTTGGAAGAGTAACAGATCGCTTCCTTTCATAATCAAGGCAATCATCAAAAATCCCAGCACAGATGTACATGTACTATGCTTCTGAGCTGATGTTGTTGCCTGCTTTATACATCTCTGTGCTGAAGCAGCAGTGTGTAATGCACAGTGATTAAGAGTATAGGTTCTTTGTCTGGGGTATATTATTCAAACTCTGTGCTATAGCTTCATCTGTACAATACAGCAAAATAAGCAGGTTAAAATATGTAAAACATACATTGAAAAAAAACATACATTGTAGTATCTTACAAAAAAAGATAATTGTCTGGTGGGTATTTCCCAGCTCCAAACATACAAAAGATGCTTAGTGAATATTTTGACAGAATAATGTAAGAACTAAATACTCTTAAGACAGTAACTCTTTTTTTTATTATTTATTATTTTACATGTCGATCCCAGTTCCCCCTCCCTCCGTTACTCCCTCCCTCCCTCCCTTTTACCCTCTCTGCCTTCTCACATGCACCCTGCCCACTCTCCCCTCCCATCCCCCACCCCAATTCCATATGTAGGGCAATGCCATCCAGGTGGGGTCATGTAGATCTGACAGGTCATTTGAAGTAGGGACTAGGGCTTCTCTCCTGTAAAACAGTAACTTAGCCAGGCAGTGGTATAGGCAGAGGCAGGCAAATCTCTATGAGTTTGAGGCCAGCCTGGTCTACAAAGTTAGTTCCAGGACAGCCAGTGTTGTTGTACAGAGAAACCCTGTCTCAAAAAAATGTAACTCTTTTTTTTTCTTGCTAACAGCTGAATTAATACCTTAGAATATTAATCTTCCCTCATTGTAATTGCTCCCAATTCTTTTATCTATGTCAACAGATTTACCCAAGTTCCTTGTGTTTAGGTACTAAAATAAGAAATTTAGTTTTGCATGTCAAGTATCTGTAATTTAGGGAAGTTATGATTCTTCCAATGTTACACAGCTATAATTACAGCTGTAATTAGCCAGGTACAGGATTAGAAATTTGTAAGCACCACCCCATATACAACACTAAATGACACTACTGTTTTATTCCTGTCCAGCTTTTGAGATCTTCTGGAAAGTGGTATCCAGCCTAGGAACAGAGAGTAACATTCTGCTGAAAAGTCATAATTGGAGTCATTTTCATATAATTTAGAATATTTGACTGTGAAGTTATTCAGCAAACGTTCATTAATCATTTACCACTCTGCTTTCAAAAGCTTTGAGACAGCGGGAAATAATATCAGGGATAATCCTTGGCTGGTTGTATAGGGAATTGAACACTATTAATTAAAAACTCATCCAAATAAGTATATTATTGCACTTTGTGGTAACTGTTTAAAATGAGAGGGATATAGAAAGGACAGAAGCTAGACATGAGTTTGAGGTCAGCCTGGTCTACATAATGAATTCCAGTCCAGCCACCAATACATAGTGAGACCCTGTCTCAACAACCGCAACAGCAAAACAAACATTTTACAGGATTGCAAGTTATGACTCTGCAGTAAGGTAGAGCTCAATATGTTTAGCTGTTATCTTTCTTTTGATCAAGCTAAAAAATTTTAAGCAGGAGGGATTGAACAAAGGATTTGTTTACTATCTAGATTTTCTTTCCTACCAGACAAGACACCTTCATGGAAAATTATTTCACTAGCCAGCGTGACAACATCTTTCGAAATGTTGAGGTTCTGATTTATGTCTTTGATGTGGAGAGCCGCGAACTTGAGAAGGACATGCACTACTATCAATCATGTCTTGAGGCCATTCTGCAGAATTCTCCAGAAGCCAAAATCTTCTGCTTGGTACACAAAATGGATTTGGTTCAGGAGGATCAACGAGACTTGGTAAGAAACTGAAAAGGTTCTATACCAAACAGTTAGCATGCTTTGTTGACTTCCTTTATAAACTAGGTCAATTTGTAGCATTCTGTATTTCATAACTAGGTAAGATCTGACTATTTGCTTTCACTAAGTAACCTCTATCATTTTAAAAATGTGGTTTTCTGCCCCTATTTATTGTCATAGCTAAACGGCCCACCAAGGCTAAGATGAGGAGAGGTGTCTGCTGTCACTGGACTAATTTAGAAACTGATATGCACCAGTTCAAGTGCCTACCACACTGTGTCAAGCACTACTCACAGTCCCTCACAATTGCAGTGGCATAAATGAATATGTATGTATGAGTATAACTCAAAGATGACCAAGGATGGTGGAGTAGGCAATATCAACCTTCATCTCAACAAAAACACATAAAATCAGTGACATATATTTCAGAGAGGACTTAATGAGATCTGGGTCTGGTAAGACAAAGATAGTCTACCTTCAGTTTGCTCAATGTAAAGTAAACACATCAGATAATAAGGAATAAGATAAAAAAGAAGGGCTGGAGAGATGGCTCAGCCATTAAAGGCTAGGCTCCCTCCCAAAATGATAAAAAAAGAAAATCCTTCTCTATGTTAGAGAGAAGAACTAAGAAAAGCAGTTTTAGATTATAATGTTTGTATAGAAGAATATATTTTCTCCTTGGCTTGGTGGATGTCTTAAGGAGTGCCTCATACTAAAGGATTTTTTTTGGTAATAGTTTTCGTTATATATCCCACAGAGGGCCCTGGAGCTGGAATTACAAGTGGTTGTATGCCACCTGATATGTGTGCTGAGAACCATGAACTGACCTTGAGCCCTCTGCAGGAGCAAAAATTGCTCTTCACTGCTGAACCATCTCTCTAGCTCCTTACTCTGCTATTTTAAAAACAGTTTCAAGAGCTGGGGATGTAGAGTGGTAGTGTGCTACCTGGCCTATTTGATGCCTTGAATCAAATCCCCAGTACACCACATTTTTAAAAAATATTTTAGTCAAATTTGCAATAAAAAGCTAGAACATTACAACAAATGAGCTCCTTTTCAAGGTTTCAGTCACTTACAGTTTCTCTTACTGTTTTTAAAATTGTCTATAAATATTCTCAAATATATATTAAGTCTTTAAGCAATTCTCAATTGAGAAAATCATTAGTTTCATTAAATATTAGACTGAAAAGATTAAAATAAAAATTTCTATAAGTGCTTTCAAAATAACAATTTCATCTAATATAAATATGTGTATGTATGTTTATATATGTTTGAGTTTTCCAGAGAAACAGACCCAATCAAATGTGTTTGTATATAGAAAAACAAAGAGACAAAGGAATGGGAGGGTATTTCATTTAAGGAATTAGCTCAACTCATTCTGGAAGCCTTTTGTGGGAGTAATCAGAAACTTGGAGAGCAAGGAAGATAGGCTTGAGACCTGGAAGTAAGAGTATGCATATAGGAGAAGAAGAAGTAAAAGTATCCTTAGATTTTGATGACATGTGTTTCTATACACAAAGGACCCTGAAAACTCCTAAGCTATAAGCACATTTAGCAAAGTAGTAGGATACAAAATTAACAAATAAATCAGTAGCCTTCTTATACACAAAGGGGAAAGTTGATTCCTATACCAATAGAAGAATCGGTATTTTAACCACATCTGGTCCAGTAGTTGTAACTTGCAGTCAGAAATTTACTAAGCATATGATATCCACTTTCTAAGAGCCATGTCTTCCACAGAAACTGAATAGGCAAACTGAATGGAATTGTGTCAGCACCTTTCCTTAAGGTGACCCTTAATGTTTTTGGATTTATAAAGTGACACAAATCTAGATACCAGTTGAAAAACTATGAGATTTTACAATTTGTGCTAGATTTTTGATAATTTGATATAAATTATTTCATTTATATAGATCAAATAAAATGTAGTAGATATCCCTTCTAAATCATTTATAGGAGCATTATGATCTGCTAGTCAAAACTATAGGTTTCTGTGAGTTGGTACTTTGGCTCTTCTGTCCAATCAAATAAGGGTACTCTCCTTGTATTTGATGATAAAATGTTTCCGGGTTGTTCTTGCTACTGTAACACCCCTTTGTATTTAAGTTTCCCAATTAAGTGGTAGCAATTACCACTATAAATTTTGGCCTACAGAGAAAAGTGATCAGAGAGCTGGGGAAGGAAGTTGGGGTTGGTCTTACAAATTTGTTTGTCATCATCATCGTGTTCTGGAACCTCCCACTATTGGTGAATAGATGACAAATGACAAACCTTGAACATTGTGAACTACTTAAGCTGGTAGTATGTTAATGCAGGCCTGACATTTTAACCTTAATATAGGTTATGTGTTGATTCATGTCTTAGGCAGAAGCTAAACAAGCAAAACACTTTCTTTTTTTTTTTTGCTTTTTGTTTTGAGACAGGGTTTCTCTGTATTGTTTTGGAACCTGTCTTAGAACTAGCCTTGTAGGCCAGGCTGGCCTTGAACTCACAGAGACCTGCCTGCCTCTGTCTCCCAAGTGCTGGGATTAAAAGTATGCTGTCTCTGCCCCATTGTATAATTTTAGCTGTTTTGTTGAAAATCAGGTGTTCATAGGTGTGTGGGTTAATATCAGGGTTTTCAATTCGATTCCATTGGTTTACCTGTGTTTTTTTATGCCAATACCAAGCTGTTTTCAGAACTATAGCTCTGTAGTAGAGCTTAAAGTCAAGAATGGTGATGCCTCCTGAAGTTCTTTTATTGTATAGGGCTGTTTTGGCTATCCTGGGTCTTTTGTTTTTCCTTATAAAGTTGATTATTATCCTTTCAAGGTTAGTGAAGAATTGTGGTGGAATTTTAATGGGGATTGCATTGAATCTGTAGATTGCTTTTGGCAATATTGCCATTTTAATATGTTTATCCTACCTATCCAAGAGCATGGGAGATCTTTTCTCAGTCTGTTGATCTCTGCATTGTGTCTAGTTGTGGTTTTCTCTGATGGTCTCCATTTGCTGTAGAGAGAAGCTTCATAAATGAGGTGTGGTAGCTATAATTATCTGTGGGTATAAGGATAAAATTTAGAATAGGGAATTATGCTGACCTAGCAAAGTGTCAGTAGTATATTCTCTTCTAAGATCCATGACTTTACTAGTCTCTGGAAGTTAACTAGATTTCTAGTATCAGGCATGATCTCCCTGTTGGGCCTTAAGTCCAATTAGATAGTATTTGGCCACCTAATACAAAATGATCAACCCTGAAATGAAATACATACAAATAGCAAAAATGAACTCAGAAAGTTGTACTTATATATTCATGCCTCTCTCTCTCTCCTTCCCTCCCTCCCTCCCTCTCTCTCTCTCTCTCTCTCTCTCTGTGTGTGTGTGTGTGTGTGTGTGTGTGTGTGTAACTACTAAAGGAAAAGATTATCAATTAAGAAAGGGGTACAAGGAAGGAGTTGAAGGGAGGGGACTTAGGAGGACCTGGAGTAAGGAAAGTGAAAAGTATTGTAATTTATTTTTATTTAAAATGTAATTTAGGGGCTGGAGAGATGACTTAGCAATTAAGAGCAGTTACTACTCTTCCAGAAGACCCAGGTTCAGTTCCCAGAACCCACATGGCAGCTCACAACTGTCAGTAACTCCAGTATCCAACACCCTTACACAGACATATATGCAGGCAAAATACCAAGGCACATAAAATAAAAATAAATAAATTACTAAAATGTAATTTAAAAATTAAAAAGAGTTAGACATCACTATGTGTATACCCATACTAGCAATCCACCCATTCACGGAAGCATATCTGAGTATACATGTTTTATATAGCTATTTTCTCTCTGTGTGTGGGAATGTATACATAGAAAAAAACTCTAGATGGCTAGAGCTTAGCTGCTTGTGTGGGTTATATTTGTTGCAAATTAAGTACACTATACATATAAATATTTATGTTTGCATATGCTATTAAGGGGTATTTCTATAATGCTAGAGAACTAAAATATGTTTGGATTTGCAAAATTTTATTATAGTTATTGCCATATTAAAAATGACCTAGATTTGGTAGATTGGAGTTTACAAATATTTTAAGACATCTCTGTATGATAAATTTTATTTTCTACCAGTGTTTTCCATGAATATTTAGCAAGGGCAGGATAAGCCTGAAGAAATCTAATAGCCAGTAACATGTTTATCCTTGTTTGAGAAATAATACTCAATGTTCCTATGAAGACAGAGTAAGAGGTCCTTGTCAAAATATGATGAAAATAATTACACCTCAGATTTTGCAGTGAAGGAAGAGTGTTAACATGCTGATTCGCTTGTTGAACTTTTTAATTCAGATTTTTAAAGAACGAGAAGAAGATTTAAGGCGTTTATCTCGTCCATTAGAATGTTCTTGTTTCCGAACATCTATCTGGGATGAAACTCTGTATAAGGTGTGTATGTCCCTCTATTTCTTACTTTTAAAGCATGCAATAAAAATTAGAAGGTTATTAACAAAACTAAAATATTAAACTCTTTCATAGCCATCTAGATGTATTGTACTAAAAACAAAATAATCTTTAACAAATTGTTCAAAGAACATCAAACTTAACATCAGTTTGGTTTTAGCTGGGTGGTGGTGGCACACACCTTTAAACCCAGCACTCAGGAGACAGAAGCAGGCAGATCTCTGTGAGTTCGAGACCAGCCTGGTCTACAAGAGCTAGTTCCAGGACAGCCTCCAAAGCCACAGAAACCCTGTCTTGGAAAAAAACAACAACAACAAAAATCAAAAACAAAAAAAAGGAGTTTGGATTTTTAATCTTAGATTGGGTTGACATTGTCACCAAGTTTGCCTGTTTAGATATGATTAATCTGCTACTGTTCTTTGTCATAGCAAGTGTTGCTTAACATCCATTATCCATTTTGACTAATTGTGGTCTCAATGATTATTGTAGTGGTTGAGTTACCTTTGTGGTACATAGGCTCCTGCTTCTTCCATTTTTTTCTTGCTTACTAGTGGTTTAAAGATTAACTACTTTTGTGTCCTCATGTGGTTAGACCTTTCCTTCAGACTGCTTCTGGTATACACTGACAAGTATGATGCTGGGTGGCAAAGGATCCTTCTCTGTCATTGGTAGCCAGAGCTTCAGTTTCAACTCATCTAACAAGTGTCTACAACCAAATTCACAGAAACCTGATTTCCGAAGGAGAAAAACCATTGGATTTTTTTAAAATAGCAATTGATTTTTTGAAAAACTAATTCATTTCCCCCCAGTATTATGTTGATCCAGGCTCACTCTAATAACAACATTTTGAGATAGAAGTCTAGGAAGTACTGCTCTAGATTAATATGGGCCGAATTTCTCTCAAAGCCTTTTTTTAAATTTATTTATTTATGTATTTATTTTTATTTAATTTTATATAACAAAGTCCAATTAAATGAAGACAAACATTTATACACAATATTTGGGAATTTGGGCATCGTTCTTTCCAAACTACTTCCTGCTGGTAAGGGGCGCTGTCTTGGGGGATTCGAAGAAGATTCAGATATCCTAGCTGTAGTCTGCAGGGCTGTTTTGTCCAGCTGTTTGGAATGTAGGATCAGCTTGTACTCTGTTTCAGGCGGTCTGGCGTGATCAAACCACATTAGTCTGGAAGGAATCCACATCTTTTCATTTTCTGTGGAAACAAAAATAGAAATACTTTTCCCCAGTAACTTGTTCTTCAACTTAAATTTTGGAGTCAAAGCGTTTTTTTTTTTAATTTATTATTTTACATGTCGATCCCAGTTCCCTCTCCCTCCCTCCCTCCCTCCCTGCCTCCCTCCCCTCCAGCCCTCCCTCCCTCCTTCCCTCCCTTTGCCCTCTCTGCCCTCTCCCATGCACTCTAAACACCCTCCCCTCCAACCCCCCACCACAATACAATATGTAGGGGAATGCCATCCAGTTGGGGTCATGTAGATCTGACAGGTCCTATGAAGTAGGGACTAGGGCTTCTCTCCTATCTCTAGAATAAGGCAGTTATCCCTCCATGGGGGGATATGTTTGCAAAGTCCTTTTGTGCACCAGGGATACATCCTGGCTCCACTGTCTGAGGTCTCTTAGACTGCTCAGACCTTCTGGCTGAGACCCATATTCAGGGGTGTCCGAGTCAGTCCCCTGTTGGCTTCCCAGCTATCAGTCTAGTGGCCCTTAGCCCCTCCTTGTTCAGGTAAGCTGTCTCTATGTACTTCTACCGCATGGTCTTGTCCTCTCCATCTGCTTCTGGGTTCTAGTTCGATTCAGTGTTTATGTATGGGTGTTTGCTCCTGTTTTCAACAGGCATTAGTTGAGGACTCCATGGAGAAGTTAGTTGTTGATCTCACTCTCCGGGAAGGGCATTTATGATAGCCTTTCCAGGGGAGCTGAGATTGTTAGTTGGGAGCAGTCTTGTAGTTCCCTCGACCTTTCTTTGTGTTCAACTTTATCTTCAAACCAATATTGGCTCCCTATTTTATGTTCTCTCTCTCTGTCTCTGTATCTCTCTCTCTCTCTCTCTTTCCTATTTTCCATTCCTAACCAGGCTCAATCCTCCTGGTCGCACATGCCTTCCTCTCCTCCCTCTCATTTTCTCCTACTTCTCTCTCCATTAGCTGTCCTCCCCCACTTTACCTGAGGTCAGGGGGACTTGTCCCTTCCCAGTTCTGAGGGACTTTATATGAATCTCTTAGAATACAACTTGTATCCTCGTTCCTCTGGTGATGTGAATTATAGGCTGGTGATCATTTGATCTAGTTCTAAAATCCATATATGAGTGAGTACATACTGTGTTTCTCTTTTTGTGACTGGGTTACCTCATTCAGGATGGTTTCTTCAAGTGCCATCCACTTGCCTGCGAATTTCAAGATACCATTATTTTTTTTCTGCAGAGTAGTATTCCATTGTGTAGATGTGCCACATCTTCATTAACCATTCTTCAATTGAGGGGCATCTAGGTTGCTTCCAGGTTCTTGCTATTACAAATAGTGCTGCTATGAACATAGTTGAACAGATGGCTTTGTTGCATTGATGTGAATCCTTTGGGTATATGCCTAAGAGGGGGATTGCCGGGTCCTGTGGTAAACTAATTCCCAGTTTCCTGAGGAACTGCCATACTGATCTCCAAAATGGCTGTATGAGTTTGCACTCCCACCAGCAGTGGAGGAGTGTTCCACTTTCTCAACATCATTTCCAACATAAGTCATCACTGGTGTTTCTAATTTTAGCCATTCTGGCAGGGGTAAGATGGTATCTCAAAGTTGTTTTGATTTGCATTTCCCTGATACCTAAGGATGTGGAGCATTTTCTCAAGTGTCTTTCAGCCTTTTTGATTTCCTCCATTGAGAATTCTTTCTTCAGTTCTTTACCCCATTTTTTAATAGGGTTATTTGGTGTTTTGTTGACTAGTTTCTTGAGTTCTTTGTATATTTTGGAGATCAGCCCTTTGTCGGATATAGGATTAGTGAAAATCTTTTCCCAGTCAGTGGGCTGCCGTTTGGTCTTGTCAACTGTGTCCTTTGCCTTACAGAAGCTTCTAAGTTTGAAGAGGTCCCATTTATTAATTGTTTCTTTCAGTGACTGTGCCCCTGGAGTTATGTTCAAGAAGCGGTCTCCTATACCAATTTGTTCAAGGGTACCTCCTACTTTCTCTTCTAAGAGGTTCAATGTGGCTGGATTGATATTGAGGTCTTTGATCCATTTGGACTTGAGTTTTGTCCATGGGGACAGACATGGGTCTATCTGCAGTCTTCTTCACACCCTCATCCAATTGTGCCAGCACCATTTGTTGAAGATGCTGTCTTTGCCCCATTGTATAATTTTAGCTGTTCTGTCGAAAATCAGGTGTTCATAGGTGCGTGGATTAATATCAGGATTTTCAATTCGATTCCATTGGTCTACCTGTCTGTTTTTATGCCAATACCAGGCTGTTTTCAGAACTATAGCTCTGTAGTAGAGCTTAAAGTCAGGAATGGTGATGCCTCCTGGAAGTTCTTTTATTGTATAGGGTTGTTTTGGCTATCCTGGGTCTTTTGTTTTTCCATATAAAGTTGATTATTATCCTTTCAAGGTCGGTGAAGAATTGTGGTGGGATTTTAATGGGGATTGCATTGAATCTGTAGATTGCTTTTGGTAAGATTGCCATTTTTACTATGTTTATTCTACCTAACCAAGAGCATGGGAGGTCTTTCCATTTTCTGGTATCTTCTTTAATTTCTTTCTTTAGAGTCACAAAGTTCTTATTATATAGATCTTTTACTTGTTTGGTAAGCGTTACACCAAGATACTTTATGTTGCTTGTGGCTATTGTAAAGGGTGATGTTTCTCTGATTTCATTCTCTGCCTCTTTGTCGTCTGAAAAAAATAGGGCTACTGATTTTTTTGAGTTTATCTTGTATCCTGCTAGTTTGCTGAAGGTGTTTATCAGCTGTAGGAGTTCCCTGGTAGAGTTTATTGGGTCGCTTATGTAAACAATCATATCATCTACAAATAGAGACAGTTTGACTTCTTCCTTTCCAATTTGGATGCCCTTGATCTCCTTTTTTTGTCTTATAGCATTAGCTAGAACTTCTAGTACGATATTGAAGAGATATGGAGAGAGAGGACAGCCTTGTCTTGTTCCTGGTTTTAGAGGAATTGGCTTAAGTTTCTCTCCATTCAGTTTGATGTTGGCAGTTGGTTTGCTGTATATTGCTCTTATTATGTTTAGGTATGTTCCTGTTATCCCTGACGTCTCTAATACCTTTATCATGAAAGGGTGTTGAATTTTATCGAAGGCTTTTTCCGCATATAGGGAGATAATCATATGGTTTTTCTTTTTCAGTTTGTTTATATGGTGGATCACGTTGATAGATTTTCGTATGTTAAACCATCCCTGCAATCCAGGTATGAAGCCTACTTGATCATGGTGGATGATTTCTCTGATGTATTTTTGAATTCGGTTTGCCATTATTTTATTGAGTATTTTTGCATCGATGTTCATCAGGGATATTGGTCTGTAGTTTTCTTTCTTAGTTGTGTCTTTGTGAGGTTTGGGTACCAAAGTTATTGTGGCCTCATAAAAAGAGATTGGCAATAAACCTTCTGTTTCTATCTTGTGGAACAGTTTGAGGAGTAGTGGTATTAGTTCTTCCTTGAATGTCTGGTAGAATTCTGCACTGAATCCATCTGGCCCTGGACTTTTTTTTCGTTGGAAGGCTTTCGATGACTGCTTCTATTTCATTTCGGGTTATAGGTCTATTTAAGTTGTTTGTCTGTTCTTGATTTAATTTTGGTAAGTGATACTTATCCAGAAACTTGTCCATTTCCTTTGAATTTTCAATTTTTGTGGAATACAGATTTTCGAAGTATGACCTGAAAATTGTCTGGATTTCCTCTGTGTCTGTTGTTATGTTCCCCATTTCGTTTCTGATTTTGTTAATTTGCATGTTCTGTCTCTGCTTTTTCGCTAATTTGGATAAAGGTTTATCTATCTTGTTGATTTTCTCAAAAAACCAACTCTTTGTTGCATTGATTTTTTGTATTGTTTTCCTGGTTTCTATTTTGTTGATTTCAGCCCTCAAGTTGATTATTTCCTGGCGTCTGCTCCTGCGGGGTGAATTCGCTTCTCTCTGTACTAAGGTTTTCAGTTGGGCTGTTAATTAATTTATGTGACTATCCTCTGTTTTCTTCATATGGGCACTTAGTGCAATGAACTTCCCTCGTAGCACTGCTTTCAAGGTGTCCCATAAGTTCAGGTATGTTGTATCCTCATTCTCGTTGAATATTAGAAAGTCTTTAATTTCTTTCTTTATTTCTTCTTTGACCCAGGAGTGGTGCAATTGCACATTGTTCAGTTTCCATGAGTTTGCAGGTTTTCTGCTATTTGTGTTGTTGTTGAATTCCAATTTTAAAGCATGGTGGTCCGATAAGATACAGGGGACTATTCCTGTTCTCTTGTATCTGTTGAGGTTTGTTATGTCTCCTAGTATGTGGTCGATTTTAGAGAAGGTTCCATGTGGAGCAGAGAAGAAGGTATATTCTTTTGTCTTTGGATGGAATGTTCTATAAATGTCTGTTAGCCCCAGTTGAGACATAACTTCTGTTAATTCTTTTGTTTCTTTGTTGAGTTTCTGATTTGTGGTCCTGTCTAGTGTTGAGAGTGGTGTATTGAAGTCTCCCACTATAAGTGTGTGAGGTTTTATATGAGCTTTGAGTTTTAGTAGTGTTTCTTTTACTAATGTGGGTGATTTTGTATTAGGGGCATAGATATTCAGAATTGAGACTTTGTGTTGATGGATTTCTCCTGAGATGAATATGAAATGACCGTCTTCATCTCTTTTGACTAGTTTTGGTTTGAAGTCTAACTTGTTAGATATTATGATAGCTACGCCTGCTTGCTTCTTATTTTCATTAGATTGGAAAATCTTTTCCCAACCCTTTACCCTGAGGTAATGTCTATCTTTGGAGCTAAGATGTGTTTCTTGTATGCAGCAGAAGGATGGATTCTGTGTTCGTATCCATTCTGTTAGCCTGTGTCTTTTTATAGGTGAGTTAAGACCATTAATGTTGAGGGTGAGTAAGGTCCATTGATTGTTGATGCTTGTTTGGTTTAGGTTTGTTGTTGGCAGTGGTATTGTGAATATATTTGTTCTGCTTCACCCTAGGTTTCTGGTGTAGTTGGATTATCTGTTGCCTACATTTTTGTGGGCATAGTTACCTTCCTTGGGTTGGAATTTTCCTTCCAATACTTTCTGTAGGGCTGGATTTGTAGATACATATTGGGAAAATCTGGTTTTGTCATTGAATATCTTGTTCTCTCCATCTATATTGACTGAGAGTTTTGCTGGATATAGTAGCTACTATCCAGGACCTTCTGGCCTTGAGGGTTTCCATGGAGAAGTCAGGTGTAATTTTGATAGGTCTGCCTTTATATGTTACCTGTCCTTTTTCCTTCGCTGCTCTTAATATTCTTTCTTTATTCTGTATGCTAGGTGTTTTGATTATTATATGTCGTGGGGTCTTTTTTCTTTGGTCCAGCCTATTTGGGGTTCGGTATGCTTCTTGTACTTTCATGGGCATGTCCTTCTTCAGATTTGGAAAGTTTTCCTCGATGATTTTGTTGAATATGTTTTCAGCACCTTTGAGCTGGGCTTCCTCACCTTCCTCTATGCCTATTATTCTTAGGGTTGGCCTTTTCATGGTGTCCCACATTTCCTGGATGTTGTGTGTTAAGGATTTGTTGGCTTTATGGTTTTCTTTGGTCGATGAATCTATTTCTTCTAGTTTATCTTCTGCGCCTGAGATTCTTTCTTCCATCTCTTGAATTCTATTGGTTATGCTTGTGTCCGTGGTTTCCGATTTTTTGCCCAGCTTTTCAATTTCCAGCTTTCCTTCCATTTGTGTTGCCTTTATTTTCTCAATTTCGATTTTCAAGTCTTGAACCGTTTCCTTCACCTGGTTAATTGTTTTTTTCTTGGCTTTCTGTACTTTCCTTAAGGAATTTGTTCATTTCTTCCACTTTTTGTTTGTTTTTTCCTCCATTTCTTTAAGGGATTTTCTCATATCTTCTTTGAGGGCCTCTATCATTTTTATGATGGTGATTTTTAAGTCGTACCCTTCTGCTTCCTCTGCTTTGTTGTTGTGTTCCATTCTAGTTGGTGTAGATTCCCTAGATTCTGGTGGTGTCATGTTTGTCTTTCTGTTGTTAGGTGTTCTCTTGTATTGCCTTCTTCCCATAGTTTCTTCCAGTAGGTGTTGGTGGTGTCTCTTCCCTCCTCTCTATGGTCCCTTCCCCCGATGGGCTTATGTGGATCAAAGATTCAATGTCTGTAGTTCTGTGTGGTCCAAGCTCTCTAGGGAGGTTTTTCTGCAGACAGGGATCCAGGGATGGGGTCAAGGATGAGGATCCAGAAGAAGATGCCAGCAGGTACTCACAGTGGTCCTCTGGCCAATAGCTCTGGCCAATGACTGGCAGAAGAGGACGAGGGCTGAGCTTGAACTTGAGAAGGTTTTGCAGGGTAGTGGGATCTCACTGGAAACTGGCGCTCTCCAGCTGAGACCTCCTTCTTTGGCAGGGGCCGGGATTTGGGGGGCAAGGATCTTGCCAGCAGGAACTCCGAGTGGACCCGCAGAGATAGGCGGATCTCTGGGAGGGGCCTGGGACTCCAGCAGAGGACTGGAGGCGGGGTCAGAGACCAAGCTGGTGGAAATTACAGGTGGTCCCGCGTGGATAGTCAGGTCTCCTTTGTTCGGAGTTGCTCTGAGAGATCTCCGAAGTAGGGTGGACTGTTGGCTCCACCCTCTGTCCCAGTGCTCAACCAGAGCAGCAGGACCATAGGTGGGGTAGGGCACAGGGTAGGGGGTGTATGCTGGAGGTTGGGAGGGTAGGGGGGGTAGGCTGGAGGTTGGGATGGTTGGGGGTGTATCAGAGCTCCAAGGGTGCTCTCAATGGGGACCGGAGACAGGAGCCCTCTCAAAGCCTTATTCCCAAAGAACAGGTAACCGTGAATAAGGATGGACATGACACACTGATAAGAACCAGCTGCGGCGTGAAGGATGGCAATACGTAACACGACCAAAGACAATTGACTAATAACAACACTGCTGTGAGTGACAATGTCTCTGCTGTGGTTAGCTTTGGGTGCCTTCTCCAAGGTAAATTCAGCAGTGACATTAACACCGACCTGGGAACTTGGAACACTATACCTAAGTAATAAAACGAATTGGAACAGAGACATGTCACTACTATTTCTTACATCAATGTTCCATAGAACTGACTTAAATTTTTATATTGTTTTATTCAACAAGCATTCATTGTCTATTTATTGGATGCTTTCACATATGTGAATGGATAAGATAGGTTTCTAACATCTTGCAGGAGACAGAAGAACAAAGTACACATAACCAGAAATTCAGAGTGACAGTAAAGGAAGTGTTATACCAGAAATATGAATACAAGCACCTTAATAGACTACTAGGAGGGTGAAACTAATCTCATCTGCATGCATTAGTCATACTACTGGATAAAATCAGTTTCAGGCAGTCATATGATAGACCTTTAAAAATTCAGTTGAATTAGTAAATTTTTTTTTTTTTTTTTTTTTTTTTTTTTTTACTTAAACAGTCTTTAATGGAATCTGTGTATGAGACGCCTCTACTCCTGCATCTTCTCAATCATTTCTTCCTTGTATTTGCCCTTCTCCTTTCCTACTTGTCGAGACTGGCTTTCCTTTCCAGGATCTTCTTGCGGTCTTTGTCCAGCTTTAGCCTGGTGATAACCACCTTGCTGGGGTGGATGCCCACATGGACAGTTGTGCCATTAGCCTTTTCTCGCTGTACTCGTTCAATGTAGATGACATATTTCTTCCTGTACACCTGGACCACTTTGCCAATCTGCTGACCTTTGTAGTGTCCTCGGACAACCTGAACTTCATCATCCTTTCGAATGGGCATAGATCGAACATTGTACTTCTGTCTGAGCTCTTTGGAAAGAGAGGAAGACATGATCTTCCTCCGAATGTGAGAAGGTGCTTTGAAATGCCGTTTGCGGTTCTTGCTTCGGTCAGAAGTCACGAAGGGATTGAACTTCATTTTGGCGGCTGCGATCCAGCGATGGCCGCAAAAGGAAAGAGGTCTACACACGACTTCCGGTTCTCGAATTAGTAATTTTTACAGATATGACCAAACATTTGAAAATTATAATCCCAGTTGTTTCTTTTATAATGACATTGTATATCTTCGAAGGAAGGGGCTACTTGTCATTGTGGCTCTGATAGTTTCACAATTGACTCTTGGATGTATGCCAAATACAGCATTATTACTTCTTTTTAAAGCTGCGTATAATGTTGGACTTCAGTATTTGTTGGATGTCTGGATTAGAAGGGTTTTAGCACAAGATCATACTTTGCAACTTTTTTCCTACACGATGGCATTAAATTACCTGTTTACTCATGGAAAGGAATTTCTCCAGCATTTCTCAAGTGTTTGAACTCTAAAAATTCAACTCAAGGATAGAAATCAAGTATTAGGTTAATTTTCTTGTTTCATTTTTGTTGTATTTAGCATCTATATCTGTTTTGGACTCTGTTATCAATGCATTTTACTGTCTGTGTCTTGTAGGGTACATACTCATTTCAAAGGCTGGGAACTGGCTACCTGTTAGTAATAGTTAATTGTGGTTCTGTCCTTTTAGGCTTGGTCCAGCATTGTTTATCAGCTGATTCCAAATGTTCAACAACTGGAAATGAACCTAAGGAATTTTGCTGAAATTATTGAAGCTGATGAAGTGCTTCTGTTTGAGAGAGCTACCTTTCTGGTAAGGACATTTTGCTCTACAATTATATTTCAAACTATCTTTGTCTATTCAGAGAACAGGATGTTACTGCCTATAGGAAGAACCACCCCCATTTTACATCATCATATATGCTTTTATTTATAAAGCAATATTGTCTGCAAGTGGTATGAAAAAAGTCCTTGGTAAGTAACCTTTTAGGATATAGTAAAATTTAGATTTTTGCAGGTATGCCTTGTTAGTGAATTCAGATTAGTTCTAATAATATAATTCAATATAATAAAGGAATCTTGTTACCTACTAAGCTTTGTTAAGAAATGTAGAACACTTTATTTTAAGAAAACTCTTTCCCTCACTCATTTATCAAAAAGATTGATACAACATGAAAACTTCAAACATGTAAAAGTCTTGGAGAAGTAAAAGGCATGTTGGTAGTTCTAGTTTTCTTATAAATGGAATTTAGCAACAATATCAGAGTCTGTTGTATAGCTGTGAGTCAGTGATGCAAAAACCTGTATTATACATACATATTTTAAAATATTTGTGTGTGTCTTTGTGAGTGTGCGTGTGTGCGTGTGTGTATTGCCTCTTGTCTGTTGGGCATCTGGAGGCCAAAAGAAGGTATTCAGATTTCTTGGAGCTGGAATTATAGGCAGTTATAAGCTGCCTGGTATCAGTGTGGGAAACCAAACTTGTGTCCTCTGGAACACCAAGAAACACACTTAATCACTGGACCATCTCTCCAGCCCAATAAATACATTTGAAATATAGTAGTAAGAACTGCTGGGTAGTGGTGGCACACATCTTTAATCCCAGTTCTAAGGAAGCAGAGGCAGTAGAGTCTCTGACTCTCTGGTCAGCTTGGTCTACAGAGTTCCATCCAGAGAAACCCTGTCTCAAAAAATCAAACAAAAAAATAGTAGTAATTTAAGCTAATTTGTTAGAACACATTGCATAAATCATTGGTAATAGGCTTATTTAATGTACCTCTCAAAGCAGCTTCCAGTGAAAAATGTAGTGTCTCATCTTTACCAGTGCTAGGTGAGTTTAGACAGATATCTTAGTTATTCTGTGCTTGTTTCCTCTTCTGAAAAATCTGAGTAATAATTCTTATGTAATAGATTTATTGTGCACATTAAAATGGTACAACATAATGGTAAGCAGCCAGCATAAACCTTGGCATGTAATTAGCAACAGAGGATAGAGAATATATGCATATTCTATCTTTGTTATAATAATTATATTTTAAATATTTAACATGTCAGAATTTCCATGTGAATTTTCTTCTGGCAAATGATGTGGATTTTCTTCTACTAGATATTTGCCACTTAATTTCAGTCTTTAGGGTACTTTTAGTTTTATTGAAATTAGAAGGTGTTATTAAAGTATTTTTACCTGGTGTGGGTGGGTGTGTGTCCTAAATATGTTCACTTATGATAGTTAGTCCTTGGAATCATCTAGAAAAGGTATTTAGTATGATTCCAACAGCTAGTTATAGACATCTTTAAAATTATATGTTAGGTACTACCTAAGAGCAGCTAGATATTTTTGTTTATTTGTACAATTTTAAGTCAAAGACTTGTTAATATGGTAAAGCTTAGTGATTTAGGTAATTGGGAAAAAATGCTCCTTGACTAGGATAGGGTATGCTTTAATAAACTCTTAACTTGAAAACCTACCAAGCACCATATCTTAACAATGCAAATACTCCAAAAATGATCAGTTCTTTATTTTTGTAATCTGGGACTTTATCTTCGTAAAATGGGATTTATGGCTCACTATTGCTGTCCAGAATCACAAGAGAGTATTGTACAATATAATCCAAGTACAATATATGTACAGTGTGTTCCAAGCCTGGAAAAATTCAAAATATGGTTTCTACTGAATGTGTATTGTTTACTCTCCACTGTAAGTCAAAAGTCATTTCTAGAGAATATACAAGTCATCTAATAGAGTTATAACAAAATGATCCTGGGTAGGTTATCCAAACGAATATGGAAATTGCTGGCAAGGATATGGGACAGGGCAAGAAACAGGCTGCCAGGTAACAACTTAGTTCTTCAAATCAAGATGACCAAAGGCCTTCATAGATGTCTGTTTTAATTAGTAACAGTGATATGAGTATTTACATGGATTCAAATTATAACATTCCTCTTCACAGGTCATTTCTCATTATCAGTGTAAAGAACAGCGTGATGCCCACAGATTTGAAAAAATCAGCAACATTATTAAGCAGTTCAAACTGAGCTGTAGGTAAGAGACTTTCTAAATGTTAACTGTTAATTTCTGGGTAATATTGCCATTTTTGAAATTTAAAGAAACTAGTTGACTGTACACTTATGTTTGCAAATAGTTTGTTTATTCAGAAAAAAGTTGAGCTCTAAGAGAGCCTAAAATTGAAGTGCAGTCCATTGTCTTAATATTCTATACATAATAATCTTATACTTTGAACATGAATAGTAATTGAGCAAGGATATTATTTTCTTCATGAGAACTTCAAAGTGTAAGTTACTAAATACAGGAATTTTAAAGAAAAAATAAATTAATGGATTATGTGAACCATATTGGTACAGAAGCATATAGAAAATACTCGTCAGTGGTGGTGCTGCATGCCTTTAATCCCAGTACTCAGGAAACAGAGGCAGGTGGATCTCTGTGAGTTCAAGTCCAGCCTGGTCTATAGAGCAAGTTCCAGGATACCTAGGGATACACAGAAAAACCCTATCTCGACAAACTAAAACAAAACAACAACAAAAAACTTCAAATCAAGTATCCTTTTGAGATGTTTGATACCATTTAAGAAATGAAAATAGAATATCCAGAATGGTTTAAAAAAAAAAGAATAGGGAACTTGTGACCTGGTGAAGGAGACTGGATTTTTAAAAAGAAAACAATTGCTAAGAAGGAAAGAGTGTAAGACCATCAGCCACATGTAATAGAACAGCTGAAAAGTGTTGGCATGGGAGAAGTGAGAGGTATAGAAAAGAGATAAGCTGAGTAGATATCAGAATAACTTGACAGGAATATACCACACTGCCTCTGCTGGGATCATGAGCACTGATAATACGAGGGAAAAACTGTCCTATCCTGAGCATATAAATAGACAAGCTATAAAGACATAACTAGGAGCTGGATACACCATGAGCACTGAGACTACCGAGGGACACCAGGATAGAAATGCAACAAGGGAATATGGAGTAAGAGCCCCTGAGTGACTAACCTGAAGATTAAATGGAAAGTACTACCATCAGCACTGTGGCACAAGCAGCAGCATGGTTATACAAAGGAATTATGTTGAAGCTGGTTCATTGTTAGAGATGGACATAAGTCTATTTTGGAGCAATATATGTAGATCATTAGCAAATAAAACAGCAGGGGTCAGGGTTAGAAGACAACATCTTATGACAGAAGTAAATACAAGTGTAGACCCTCCTTCCACATTCCCCCAGAGCCTCTGACTCAAAAGGTCCTCATGGAAACTGATTGGCAATAATCTAAGAGAAGACAGTGGCTGACAGGTGGAGTGTTTCAGACTGGAAAACTGAGAAAGTAGTACAACACAGAGACATCTTTCAACAGGAAAGACATACCCATATAATGTGTTTAAATTAAAGAGACTAACAGCAGTCTCTTTACCTACAGAAACAGCTAAAGGAGACAGCCAATGTGGAGAGGAACTATATTTATCCCAAAGGAAGAAATACTAACATTATAATAATTGTCTAATTTTAGTTACGTTTATGTAATTATTAATATATATGCTTGTATTTTAATTGTTTAATACTTTTGTTTCATTTGTATCTTGTAAGAATAAGCTTTTATAAGTTTACTTTTCTGTACCTGTTCTTTGTTTGCTCTATTGTTTCTCATACCTGTAGCTCTGTACTTTCCTTTGACTATATTCTTTCCTTTCCCTTTTCCACACCATTTCCTCTTTTTCCTTTTTAATTATAAATAACCTTAGCTATAAACAACTGAGATAAACTTCACCACAGTACCTTAGTCCCTCTGTCTAGAACGTTAGGGACATAAGTGAAGTACACAGGGTCTTTTCTAGCATATTAACATCAGCACTTCTGTCAAAGCATTGTTTCTGTTACTGGGTTGGCATCACCTATCAAATTAAGGCAGTTTACTGTGATAACTCACAAAAAATAAACAAGTAAGGAAAGAAGCAGGAAAACTGGAAGCTACATCTAGCAGATCACAAAACTTAACAGCATCATTAGAGAGAGAGTGAACCACTGTGACACCATGTTCATGTACGCTCACAATTCCTCCACACTGGAAACGAAAGTTAGTGAACTACCTGATGTGCCAGAAGATGTCAGAGTCCTGCTCTTAAAAAAATAACAGTGCTCAAATACAGGATTCAAAAAGCAAGATGACTGAATTAAGGAAATCAATTCAGGGACTAGGTACGAAAGTTTTCAAAGTGGATGGAATGGTCAGAAGTATAGAGGAGAAATGCAAACAACATGTAGGAAATACTCACTATGGAAATTGAAATTCTGAAAAAGAACCAAACGGGACTTGAAAAAAAATAAAATTATAAAAAAAAGCAGGAAGACTTATTAACACACAAAGCAAGCAGAAAAAAAATAATACTAAAAGTAGAGTACAAAATGCATTCGGATGGATGGATAGACAGAAAATTTGCATGACAAGCCATATGGTGATGGTGTACCCCTTTAATCCCTGCACTCAGAAGGCAGATGAGGTGATGGCTTTCTGTGAGTTGAAGGCAAGCCTGGTCTACAGAACAAGTTCTAGGACCTTTAGTACTATGCAGAGAAACCTTGTTTCAAGAAAACAAAAGAAAAAAGTTAGCATGGCCAAACTTTGTAAGAATTATTAGGATATATTTAAAAGCCCAAAACAAAGTATCTGGGAAAAGAGCTAAAGTAAAAATGTTAGGGCCTCCAGCTAGAGAGACTGCTCAGTGATTAAGAAAAGAGAGCTGAGAAGGAATCCATAACATTTAACATAATAAATTAGCCCTCAGGAAATAGTAAACCTTAAATGCAAGTGTCCTTGTTTCCTCACTTAACTGCTGCATACAATAAACTCAGTTCACTGGCAAAGAAGTCTATGGATCCTTAGCTAAAGAATGGAAGTCAGCTCCTCAAGCAAGTGGGAGCAGAAAATAAGTTAGCACAGCTATTCTGATGCTTGATAAAGTACACATCAAATGAAAATTAGTCAGAAGAGATAAATTGGGATATTACACAGTAATATAAGGAACAACTTATTAAGAATTTATAACAGTTGTAAATGTATATGCAACAAGTGTTATGGCACTGAATTTCATTTAAAAAAATACACAATGGCATGAAAACTCAGATGGAACCTGATATTGGTGATTTTAATAATCTCCTTAAGATAGGTCATCTGAAGTGAAACTTAACAAAGAAATATCAGCTATACCATACTGAAGATTAGATTAAATGGATTTTGTGGACATCTGCAGAACATCTGACATCCATAGAATATACACTCTTTTTAGCAGTTCATAGGACAATCTTTGAATTTGATCACATATGCTACCAAATAAGCCTTAACAAAAGAATTAAAATAATTATTTTTATTTTGTCATATACTGGGACTAAAGCTAGAAAGACAATAGAAATACAAAGTAAGCGTAGAAAAATAACGTGCTTGGATAAAGAATGAATTATATACTTAAATCAAAGTTTAAAACTTCTAGAATCATGTGAAATTGACTGTGCAGTTTACCATAATCTGTAGTATACATACAAATCAGTTCTAAGAGAAAAGTTTATAAACAATAAGTGTTTACATTAAAAATCAGAGACATCTCAGATAACAGCCAAACCTTAAAGCAGTGGGGGGCAACAAATAATATGAATCATGGCAGAAGTTAATAAAATGGAGATTAAAGGACAAATACATAAAATCTGGCAAAAAGATGCTTCCTTGTAAGGACTAAACATGATTGATCAAACCAGTAGCAAAATTAAACAAAATAAGAATAGAAAACATTAAATTAATAGAATCAGAGATGCAAATTGGATATTGCAGCAAATTCTGATGAAATCCAGGACATTAGTGAACATATCAAATACTTCATAAATAAAACCCTGAAAAATCTGGAAGACATGGATGTCTTACTAAGTATTTATAACCTAAGTGAAATAAAAAAGTTATAAATACCTCAGTCCCATATCATGTAACTAGGTTGAAGTATTAATTAAACATCTTTCTGTGGGGCTGGAGAGATGGCTTAGAGGTTAAGAGCTCTGCCTGCTCTTCCATTGGTCCTGAGCTCAATTCCTAGCAATCATGTGAGGGCTCACAACTATCTGTAATGAGATCTGGTGCCCTCTTCTGGCCTGCATGGATATATGCAGTACAGAACACTGTATTTACAATAAATAAATAAATCTTTTTTTTTAAATCCACAAAGAGGCCTAGAACCAAATGGATTAACTGATAAGTTTCACCAAATATTTAAGAAGCAGCCAAATGTAATATTTCTCAACTTGTCCTATAAGACAGAAAGGGAAGAAATACCACCAAATCTATGAAAAAAATTATGCTGTTACCATAACCTGATAGGGCATGCCAAAAATAACCTAGACCAAATTTCCTGGTGAACATAGATTCAGAAACAATGAACAGTTTCTGAATATATGTATGTATGTATGTATACATATATACTTTTCAAGTAAATTATAGAACACACTAAGATAATATACCACAGAGACAGCTGACCTGAACAAGGGGGAGCTAATGGACCCCAGACTGATAGCTGGGAAACCAGCATTGGACCATCTCAGACCCCCTAACATGGGTCTCAGTTAGAAGGCCTGGGCAGTCTAAAGGACCTCTGACAGTAGAACCAGGATGTATCCCTGGTGCATGAAAGGACTTTGGGAGCTCATTCCCTTAACCTAGAGGCAGGAGGGAGGGCCTAGTCCCTACTTCAAATGACTTGACAGATTTTGTTGACCCCTCCTGGAAGGCATCACCCTCCCTGTGGAGTGGGGATGGGTGGGATGGGAGGGTGGTTGGGGGACATGGGAGGGAGGGAGGGAAAGAGAACTGAGATCAATATGTAAAATAAGAAAAAAATATCAACCTTTTGTGAGGAAATGGACAATCAGATTCTAAAATATATGTAAATTTTCAGTGGCTATAAAGCAGACAATCTTTACAAAGGAAAAAGAAAGTTAAATTATTTTTATATCTTGACTTCAAACTATATACACACACATATATATCCAGTCATGAAGCTAATGTGGTACTGGTTAAGTATAGAGTTTAGTAAGTGGAATATAGTTGAAAGTCCAGAGGAAATTTTTATAATTACATCCCCAAAAGACAAATCTTCACTGCCAGTAGAGAAAGATGAGCAGCTGTTAAGGGGTGATGGGAAGGGGGAATGAATCAGCTGTGATCATTAATAGGGTCTGGATTTCCTTTGAGAGTTACCACATGTTCTAAACTTGATTTTAATTTTGCAACAGTGTGAACTTACTAAAAAATAAAAATAAAACTAAAAAATAAAAAATAAAACAACATATGAATCTACAAAAAAAAAAAAAGATTATATACCGTGACCAAGTTACTTTTGTCTCACAGATTGGTTGGTTCAATATTTGTTATTCAGTAAGTGTAATACAATACATAAATGAACATAGGAACAGAACTCACAATTATATTAGTTGATACAGGAAAGGCTTTTGACAAAGTTTAACAATTTCTCATGATAAATGCCTGAAAAAACTAGAAATAAAAATAATGTATTTTGCCAGGTGGTCATACTACATGCCTTTAATCCCAGCACTTGAGAGGCAAAAGCAGGTGGATCTCTTTGAGTTTGAGGCAGAGTGAGTCCCAGGACTGCTAGGACTATTATACAGAAAAACCCTGTCTCAAAACACAAAAAGAAAAATATATAAACCTAATAAAGGCTATGCATCTTAAACCTATAGCCAACATTATACCAAACAAGGAAAAATTGAGGCATTTCCTCTAAAATCAGGAATTAGAAATAGTGCCTTCCCCCTCCATTGGATTCAGTATAATCCTCAAAACCAAAGGCAGAACACTGAAAAAAAAAGAAAGAAATTAGAGGAATGTAGGAAAGAAAGAAATAGAATTAACTCTGTTTGCAAATAATGTCTTCAACTGGATAATTCTTTAATCAACACATCCAACAAATTAACAAGATATTAAATCAACATTAAATAGCAGTAGTCGTTATATATACTAACCAGGTTGGATTTTTATGTTTAGTAATACACATAAGCAAAAGAGATGTGTAGATTAATAGAACAGTATAGACAATCCAGAAATAAACCCATACTACTATTATAAGCCTCTAACTTTGGCAAAGATGTCAGAAGTATTATTCCACAGTTGGTTCTGGGAAAAACCATCTGGATATTCACATGTAGAAGAATGAAACTAGACCCCTATCTCCTGCCCTGCAAAAAAAAAAAAAAAAAAAAAAAAAAAAAAAAAATCAAAGACTATTCTGAGTCTTGAAGTTCTAAAAAAAGCTAGATAAAAATGTATGCAAAATACTTCAAGATATAGGCAAGAACTTTCTCTAAACAACTTCAGGTGGTCAAGAAATAATTCCAAGAATTTTCAAGTGGGATTACATGAAATTAAAAAGCCTCTACATAGCAAAGTCTTCCAAACAATAAATGGCAAGTGAATTAGATATCAGGAAAAAAATGTGTAGGCCAATAATTGTTTGGATAAATGTTTAACATCCTTAACCATGAGGGGAAATGCTTGGTAAAACTTCAATATCATATCTCAGCCCAATCAGTCTGGCTTTCTTTCAGAAACAAAGATAGCAAATTCTGAAGCATATCAGGTGGAGGAATGAGTCATTGTATACTGCATAAGGTATAAACTTATGTAGCCACTATGAAACCAGCATGTAAATTTAATAAAAAACTAACAGTAGAGCTACTATATGACTCAGCTAAAACACTCCTGATATATACTCAAAGGACTCAATTTCTACAGAGATACTTGACCATCTATGTTATTGCTGATCTATTAACGGTATCTTCAAAAAAGATCCAGCTTTAGGTACCCATCAACAGATTCACGGATAAAGAAATTTTTTTTGTATATACAGTATGAAATATTATTCATTATTGGGGAAAGGAAAATTATGACATTTGTAGGAAAATAAATGGAACTGGTAATACTATGTTAAATGAAATAGGCTACTTAAACAAATACCATGTTTTCCCTCATGAGAAATCTACATTTGAATTTGTATCTCTGTGTGCATGTCTTAAAAATAAGAACTGGGACCTTGAGAGTAGGAATGTATCTTAAATTGGATTAGAGAGAAGAGGGGGAAATATGGTGCATGTGACATGAAAACAGATAGGTACACAGTTTTGGGATGGTAAGGAAAAGAAACTAGCAGTAAAGGGTTTTAGAGTAATGGGAGAGGGTTTGAGAAGAATGGGGGCTGCAAATATCAACAAAGTGAGAGAGAGAATGTGTGTATAAAATGCCATAATGAAACCTATTACTTTGTATGCTAATTATGAGAACTATTACAGAAATTTGGTAACGTTTTAATATATGTCTAGATTTAAGCCCATTTTCAATTTTTAGTCTATATCAACTCATATCCTATTTCCCAGTCCATTCACCCTCTAAGCATGTTAAGTTCATCAGTATAGTTTTCTTGGAAACTTAAAAAGTGGTGAATTGAGATACAGTACTATAACAATTTCTAATATAATAAATAACTTATTTTAGTCTTTTCTTTAACCACCATTTTCGTTTGTTCCATAGCAAGCTGGCTGCCTCTTTCCAGAGTATGGAAGTGAGGAACTCTAACTTTGCTGCTTTCATTGACATATTCACATCCAACACTTACGTCATGGTCGTGATGTCTGATCCATCTATTCGTAAGTTTAAACTTGGCTGACATAGTTTCAAAGTCTCATAATTTTTAAGCAAAGGCTGAGGAGGTAGTACTTTATTAGATAATTTAAATTTATTTTATAATGAAGGTGATTGTATAATGACGTGAATGTACTTACTCTAAATGAACTCTACACTTAAAATGGTAAGCTTGGTAAATTGTAAATATTATACACATATAATATATGAATATAAAGCTACAGTTAAATTAATTAGTAGTAGTGGTAGTAGTACTAGTAATAGTGTTACATAACTTTACAATTTAGAGCTGAAAAGTAATTTTTCTCAGATGTTATAGTTTTCTTCATGAGAAAGAACTTGAGAAAAGAGGTGTCTTAGAGTTTCTATTGCTGTGAAGAGACACCATGACCACGGCAACTCTTACACAGAAAACATTTCATTGAGGTGTTGGCTAATAGTTCAGAGGTTCAGTCCTTTATCATCATGACAGGGATCATGGCAGTGTTCAGGCAGACATGGAGCTGGCTTCATCTGGACCAGAAGACAGCAGGAAGTTGCCTAACTCACTGATCTGTGTCCTGAGCGTAGGAAATCTCCAAATCCCCCTCTCCCCCATGACACATACCCACTCCAACAAAGCCACAATCTATGAGCTTATGGGGACCAAATACATTCAAACCACCACATTTCACTCCCTGGCCCCTATAAACCTTTAACGGTATCATAGTGCAAAATGTATTCAGTACTTCAAAAATCCCCATAGTCTATCACAGTCTCAACAATGTTTAAAAGTACAAAGTCTCTTCTGAGATTCATGTAATCTCCTAACTACAATCCCTTGTAAAATCAAATAAAAATGCAGATCACATACTTCCATTGTATAATGGTAAAGGATATATATTACCATTCTGAAATATAGGGAAGGGAGCATAATGAGGAAATGCTGGACCAAAAAGCAAGACCAAAAACAGCTGGGCAAACTCCAAACTCTGCGTCTCCATGTGTGATGTCAAAACGCTCTCCACATCTCCAATTCCATTCAGCTTTGTTGACTGCAACACACTTCTTTCTTTTGGGCTGGTTCCACTTCCTGTTAGCAGCTATCCTCGGCAGGTATCCCAGGACTCTAGCATCTCCAAAGACAATCCAGGCTGTAACATCATAGCTTCACATAATGGCCTCTCTACTAGGCCTCCATTTAGGGACATCCCTGACACATTCCTGATCTCAGCCACTGTCCTAAAGCATGGAGGCAACTTCTGTAACTGGTAAAGGAGTATACTACCATACCCAGCTCTAAACTGTTTTTAAAATTTCCTTTCTATAAGCTAGGTGGGATCTTGCCCTGAAGTCACCACTCCCTTTATTCCATTTATCTCCTTGAAGAGAGAATTTAACACCATTCTACTTTTTGTTGCCCTGTTTCTCCTCAAATATTTTTCCTTGCTCAGCTTGCTCCTTTCATTATATATCTTCATTAGCACTACCACTAATGTCTACACAACAAAGTCTGTACTGAACTGTTTCAAGATCTCTTCTGCCAATGTAATTAACCCAAAACTCTTCACTTTAGCTTCAGACAGACTCTTCAAATGAGGGCAAAAGGCAGCCACTTCCTCTACCAAAATATCACAAGAATGATTTCTAGGAAGCATACTAAAATTCTTCTCTGAAACCTCTTGAGCCAGCCTCCAACATTTCAAATCAGCACCATTGTCTTCTATGTTCCTACTAATATGGCCCATTAAGCAGTGCTTAAAATACCGCACTGCTTTCCTAACCCACAGCACCAAAATCCATATTACTCCAAACAAAAACAATACACCAGTCTCTGATACCAACTTCTGTCTTAGTTTGTGGTTTCTGTTGCTG